>NW_027456791.1:125000-207500 GCF_040206685.1 Ascaphus truei | reverse complement strand
AGGGCAGGGAGGGGAGGGGGAGAGGAGGGCAGGGGAACGTGCCGAGGGGTCGAGACGGTGGGAGGATGTGCAGTGACTGATAGGGGTGGGGGGAGGGGGGTGTATGCAGAGATATAAGGGAGGTAAGAACATGGGGAAGGAGTGAGGATGCAGGGAATCTAGCAGTGAATGAGGCCTTAGGAGAGTAATGATTCAGAGAGACCATGGGGGAGTATTAGGGAGGAGATGTAATGGGAGAATAGCAAGAGAGTGAAGAGGGGAAGGAGAAATCACGGGAAAGGAGACCAGTAGGAATGGAATGAGGGAGCCACGCAGGGTAGGTAGGTGTGTGTGTGTGTATATATATAATCCTGAAGCAGGGCAAGTATATATATATATATATATATATATATATATATATATATATATATATATATATATATATAATACAATCTCAAAAAAGGGAGAACGCATACCATATATATATATACTGACTAGCTCACAATGGCAAGCGCACGCGTCGTAAGTAATCTATAAAAAAATACTTCACCGAAATCCAAGGATCAGGGAAGGAGACGCAGCACCTGGAGGTGCATCTCCCTGATGAAGGGGCCCTGATTTGGCTCTAAAATGTTGGATCATTTTTGACTATGTATTAAATAATTTTTTTCACTTACCTCCAGTGCTGTCTCTTTCCCTGATCCCTGGATTTCGGTGAAGTATTTTTTTATAGAGAGAGAGAGAGAGAGAAATCAAGAACTGTTATCTGCAAGCGAAATGTTTATTCGATCCTTTATTCTTTGCTGACAGCGGCCTCGTTGTGGGATGTATATTATGAAAGGAAGCCTGGATGCCATTTCCAGACCCGCTGTGGGCTCCAGATCCCGTCCTGGAAGTCGGGTTTCAAGTTCATTATCGGAGGACAAACCAAAATTGAGTTCAGTAATGGGATCTTTGGAAGTGTTAAGCCCCGAGCTGGGATTGTCACAGGTAAATGTAAACATCTTCCCTAACACTAGAAAATAACATTCCTACTGCTTTCACGTTATACCATAGATCATCAGGAACTTTGTTTTGCTATAATTATATTTTTGCCCGCATTGGATCTAAATGTCTTCAGGAAATGAAAATCACAAAAGATCCACTTGGCACAACTTTCAGACATATTTTTGTATCTGGTAAAACAATAATCAAAGCTGATAGAATTATAGAGCAAGGTCTACTGATGAATCCTTCAAAAGTCCTCGTTTTTAATTGTGACCATTTTTATTTAACCTTTCCGCTGCCGGAAGATCTCTTGGGGTCTGATTGAGTTTTGCGGTGAACACAATCTCCTCCAAAAAAAAATCAGTACTAACCCTTTGGGCTCCCAATGTCCACGTCATGGGGCCTGGCACTCTACGGGCCCCATGATGTAGTTGCCATGTCCAAATATCCTGGTCGCTTTGCTGGTGGAGTTTGTGTCCCTGTGCTCACAACTTATCAGGAAGTAAAGGGGTATGACTCCTCCCCGTCCATTCTGTAATCAGTGGCGGAGCGATCTTTTGACGGCTTCTCTGAACTCTGACCCCGCGGCCCCTCCGGCACTTATAGGGTCAATAACATGACACTGTACATGTCATAAAGAGAAATAGTAGCACTAACACAGGTCTCAAAGACACCGCCCCCATTTACATCTCCGCTCTCATTCACAAATACATACCTTAACGCCCCCTACGTTCTGCCCATGACATCTGCCATCTCTCCCACCTTATTACCTCCTCACTCCCGCCTGTGATTTCTCCTGTGCTGCACCCACTCTCTGGAATTCCTTTCCATGCACCATAAGATCCTTTCCCAGCTTTCAGATGTTTAAAAACTCCCTGAAAACTCACCTTTTCAAGGAAGCCTACTCGCCTTACCTCTAACATCCAACTGCCCTGCCCCCCTCCACCTCATTGGGACCAGCTGTATGTCTGGACAAATTTCCACCGTATGTAACATCCCCCACAAAAAATCCTTAATGGATTCAGCTGTCAGACTGGGCCATATTCTAGGTGTCGAAAACTTCACCCGGCTCTCAAGCAGTGAGAAATATAGGTGGATAGTGGTGTTAAATATACAGTGCACACCCAAGGTATAAAATAAAGATACTTATATAGACCAGATGGCAGCGTCTCAACCTAAATGAACCTCTCTCCTTGGTTCTGGTTGGCAGTTTTAAATAGCTGTTCAGCGAGCACAAGTCATCGGTGGTACATAGAAAAAATAAAACACAAATAGTGCAATCCTACATAAACACTAGGAAAAGGGGGTGTGGGGCACTTGATAGAAGAAAACTCCTCAAAGGATGTCAAATCCTTTTTGTTTCAACCTAAGATAAAATTGCATTGTTTGATGATCATACATTACAGGTGGCATCTGAGCAATGTTGGGGACGGACATCCAGCATAACTTCTTCAGATGCTGGATGGTGGAGTCCTCTGGAGTATGAATCAGAAGATAGTCAAGAAGCAATCACACTTCCGAGATGTTTGGGAAGGAGCATTATGGAGAGTAAAGAGGATGACCGCTCGGAGAGAGCAGAGAGCAAAGAGACTTCACAGCTGTCCGAGGAAGCAACAGGTAAGCAAAACATTTATTCTGCAGTATAGAAGTTCAATGTAAATAGAGCAATTGAGAATTGCTTAATACTTTCATGGAATGGGGATAATTCGAGACTCTAAATAAAAGTCCAGAAAAATGTGCAGAATATGAAAAATATATAAAATATGAAAAAACGTAGGTCAGGTAGGTTAAATCACAGACATACACATTTGATTTATTTGTGTGTATATATATATATATATATATATATATATTTATGTATGTATGTATTGGTGAAGATGACCTACGTGCAAATAGGGGAAGGGAACATGAATGTGATACAGTTAGGAATCCACAATAAAATAAATCAAAAATGAGGCACTGTATTGGAAGGGGATCTCAAAAAACAAACTGTCACTGAATCCAACTGGGAAAGAGGAAATCCTTACTGGATACAATTAGGACTGTAGATAATTTATAGTGGAATTATCTACAGCTCCCTGCAGACCGCATATAGCGGTCAAGTGCCTCTCCACGTGCCGCCTGTCTGCAGTGCGGGCGCGTGGTCTGAGGCAGCGGGGCTTGCTTTTATATCCCTATGTCCCCAAGCATTTCTGAAGTCCCTTGCTGTATTAGCCTCTACCACCTCTGCTGGGAGACTATTCCATGAATCTACCACGCTTTCCATGAAGAAGTGCTTTCTCACATTTCCTCCCGAGCCTCCCACCCTCCAGCTTCAGGACATGACTTCTTGTTCTCTGCTTTCCTCCAGCACCTAGTTGAAGCCCTTGGTACATTGGAAAGTTTCAGACATATCCCCCTCTCCCTTCTCCCCACCACTCTGCACATGTTAAAGCAACAATACCATCTGCTCAATTTTCCCTTCAATTCTTTTGTTTCCAGAAATCGGACCAGTGGGTTCCTGCAGGAGAACTGTTTTATTTGTACCTCTGGGGACCCTCGAGTTAGGGCTGGGACCCGCTGCGCACGTTGGCGCGGGCGGCGGCGTGAGTGCAACTTACCATTGCGGTTTAAACTCACGATCCGGTCCCAGTCCCTCCTCACTGGCAACTGACGACATACTGTGACGCGTCAGCAAACAGGCGACACAAGAGAATGGTGTTCTCTTGCGGCGACGCGTCACATGGTACACGAAGGGGCCAATCATAGACTGGCTCCCATCAACCAATGGCAAGCTGCTGCAGTGCTGTGAGCCCTGCTTTGTTTTGGTTTTGGCCCCGCCCCCCACGTCATTGCCGTGCCCCCACCACGTCATGGCCGCGCCCCCCCCCGACCCGTTTGGCCACGCCCCCCCGCTCCGATAAAAGTTTCCTGCAGACCGCAGATCGTGGTGCAGTGAGTTGCACGCGCCGCCGGCAAGCAAGCCAGCCGTGCGGACGCGTGCAACGGGACCTTAGCCTTACTTACAGTTGTAGGGGTCAGTGTTCTCCTTATCCACCCAAGCATTCAAAATGGCCTCCAAACGGTAAGCCAATAGGAAGCCACAACAGATGACATGGCAGCTTCCTATTGGACGACCATAGACTCCCATGTTGAAGTGACCAGGAAGTGCACCGGCACCTATAACTTTATGTATCTCTGGGGCCAAGGGGTCCCGCCCCTGAAAATAACACGGCTCAGGTCCGAGGTCTCCATCCCACCTCTCGATTCGAATACAATTTCAATATTGGGCAGGGTTGCTGCTTTGAAGTCCGGTATTCTTTCCTGATAAGTTTTATGATGTAATAAGGAGAGATATTGCCCCTGTTTGTGCTGCAGATAAAACAAAACAAAGAAAAAAATGAAAAGTCCGGGAGGTGTACAGATGTTAATATCTCAGTAGCCAGTGGGGTCCCTGAAACCGTAAGTAGCGTGACTCAGGTCTCCATGGGGGACTTCATGGTTCAGATTATGTTAAAGCAATCCATGCAAATTAAGAAAGTGTGCCATTTGTAGACTTCTATGCATTGCCGGTGAAAAGCTTAAAACAGCAGCATAATTGGAATCAGAGGTTCTCGGAGCTTAACAGCGCTCAGGGGACCCCCTGGTTTCGGAGATAAGTACCGTGTAAGTAGCCTGATGCCTGGCAGATATTAATAACCAAGTCCAGTGCCTTTTATAATTATGTTGCAAGTATATTTAATATAGATTAGATGAACAGGGGTACTATAAGTATGATGATCCTCCGCATTTATATTAAAATTGCAGTGGTCCATGATCAGAGAACCAATTGTTCAACAGACGTAACTGATGCCTTTATTAGCAGATGTAATTTTTCATTGCCGTTTCATTTTCCTGGTTCAGCAAACATTTGAATGGAATCTTCAACAGAGTCCCGGACTCCTAGGGCAGGGGGGATACATGTCTTAGTGACTGAGGGGCTCCTCAGATTGCCGTCTGTAAGAAGTTGAGGTGGGATGTGAAGGACATGGATCGGTGGATGTCACCTATGATGCCACAGAAACAGTCTTCCTTTCAGTAAGGGGCCGGCGGTTCGCAATGCGCGGGGCAGTCGGCCAGGGCTAGAAAGGGTATTTGCTGGCAATTCAGGAGGAGCTGAAGTCAATGGTCAGGAGATTCATAGGCCTTAAAAAGGCTATGTTGGGACAGTTTCAGTGACTCCGAGGCCAACTGAATTTTGCAGCTGGAATTCTCCCAATGGGCAGAGTGTTTTGCCGCGGGTTTGCATTTCCCATGTCTGGTCTGAAATCGTTGCATAATTTTATGCGGGTGTCAAAAGAGATCTGTAAGTTTGGGAGGCCTTTCTCAGCCGCTATAAGTGCAATGTGGGGTGTGGTGGAGAGTGAACAGGTCGAGCTGATCAGAGATGCATCTGGTGCAGTGGGATTTGGAACGTTCTTTAGAGGCTGCTGTTATGCAGAAAGTTGGCCGGCTGATTGGTGGGCGTCGGCGGCTATTGAGCAACTGTACATTTCTGGAACAGTTCCCGCTGGTGGTGGCGATTGAGCTCTGGGGTGCTGAGTTGTCGGATATGGAGGTGATTTCAGAACAGATAACATGAGGTGGTGGCATCTGTTAACGGAAGAGGGTAGCAGAGGCTTTGTCTCCTCTGCAGTTAACGGTGTTGCGGGAGCCGTATGTGGGTGGGCAGGATGCCCCTTCGACGCCAAGTCTGTGGAGTCTGGCGGTGGAGGAATGATGGAGCTGGTGAGGGATTCCGTGGCACCTGGAACTTGATCGGCATACGTGAGAGCCTCGTGAGAGAGAGTTTGTGGGAGCGGAGGAGATGTCGGAGGGTGAGGAGGAACCTGCTTCTTGTGAACCGGTGATTGCATTTGTGATAAAGAAGAAAGAGAGCGGGTGCTCAGTGTCCTCTGTAGAAAGAATGCTGGCAAGAGTTGCCTTTTTCTTACATTTGTATGGCAGGAGGGACTTGCCGAAGAAGTTTGTGGTACGTAAACTCATGGCAGGGTGGAGCAAGTCAAGGAGCAAGGTTGAGAAGGTCCCGATTACATCAGTGATGCTGAAGTGGGTAGTGCGGGTAACACAGGAGGTCTGTTTTTCATCGTATGAGCCAAAGTTGTTTAGTGTGGCTTTCTGCCCAGGATTCTTTGGTGCCTTGCGCTTCCAAAAAGGCAGTGGTAGGTCTGCGCCATGGGGTGCTGGAGGCCGCGAAATGCCACTTCCTAATTAGGAGGTCCAAGACAGATCAGGCTGGGAAGGGGAAGTGAGTTTCCCAGGGCTGTATGGAGCGTAGGGGGGGCTTATTTGGGGGGGGGGGGGCATTCTTAGTGCAACAGGAATGACGTACCTATGTCCCAGTTCCAGTTTACAAGGGTTTTGAGGGGATGTTTACAGAAGATTGGACTGGGTGGTGTTAGTATACATTGACACTCATTCAGGAATTCAGGAATGGGGCAGTGTCAGAAGCAGCCAGGCTTGGTTTTGGGGAGGAGGTTATAAAGAAATTGGGCAGGTGGTCGTCAGTTCGCTTTAAAGGCTATGCACGGCCATGTATGCAATTTGGACTGAGTTGGGGTTTTGCTGTTATTTGTTTTTGCTCAGGTAGTCATCCCTTTTGAGGCATGGATTTGTGGGGACTTCTACGTCCACTGAGCAGCGCAGAGAGCAGCAAAAAGGCCTGGCAGAAAACAGTTGTGCCAGAGGGCAGACCTTGTGAAAGTGTTGTGGGTTGACATAAGAGGTATGAAGTGGGACCAGTTAATAGCAGAGCTGCTGCACCGGGAACAGGCAAGGGGTCCCCCATACATTCTTACTGCAACTGGGGGGAACGACCTAATGTTTGTTCTGTCTATAGACTTTATGCGGATGATGCTTAGGGACGTGTCACAGTTATTGGTCCTGTTGAAGGACCCTTTATTCGTATATTCAAAGGTGGCACCAAGTATTGTGCGTAGAAGGGCAAGGGACATAAAGGTTGTGGATTGATCAAGGAGGAAAGTAAATAATTTGATGGCCGTATTTGTTGTGGTGGTGGGGGGTGGGGGTTGTTTTAATTAGGCACAAGGATTTGGAAGGTGAGACGATTTATATCGGGAGGATGGGGTTCACCCTTCTGACATAGGGAAGGACATCTTGGTGTTGGCAAGGTGTGATTGAGACCAGTGGCTTTGGTGGCTTCCAAGGCCAGTTTAAGGTTAGTTAAAGGACTTAATTCTGGTGGTGAGAAAGTGTGGTCCGGTTTGGGGATTCAGTCAGTCTTAGCTCCTGGAGGTGAGGTGTGTTAGCGTCTTGTTATGGGGAGGGTTGAATGGCCGGATATGGGAGTGACCTTTTACGGTGATCTGTGTTTTATGGACGATGTGACCTGGGTGGCTAGTGGTGATGTTGGGTTTGAGTCGAGGGTATCCCCCTGGCCATTTTAACGATGGTGGAGCAAGTCGACTGGATCCCTGGGTTAATGGGTGTATTATATTTAATATGTTATTTAAATAAAGCTGTGTCTGGTTTATCCTCCCATAAATGTGTTGTTGTGTGTTTATTTGGGGTAAAGGGAGGAGAACGGATCAAAGCATGGAAAGTAATGGGAAATGGTTTCTTACTTAAATTTTGGAAAGGCTTTTGATACAGTCACAATTAATGACCTTGAGGTTAACATAGAGAGCAAAGTCTCCATCTTTGCTGATGACCCTAAACTGTGTAAGGTAGAAAAATCAGAGCAGGACTCCAGAAGCACTTGAATAGACTTCAAACTTTGTCAGGTAAATGGCAGATGAGGTTTAATACAGATAAATGTAAGGCTATGCATTTGGGAATCATGAATAAACAGGCGACATACAAATTAAAAGGGGCAACTTCATCTATTATGCAACTATTTAACACGACATACCTCTCCAGTGCCTCTCTGCTGACCCAGTCATGTAATCCGTATCAATTCTTCCTTTTTTATATCTTCTTTGATTTAAAATGCTTACCCCCTGTGAATTCTTGCACATTCTCTGTCCTGCTGTGTTTGAGTCCGAAGGAAGAATTCATCATTTAAAAACAAATATATATCTGTCAGAGATCCGTATTTTACTGAGCTCCGATCACATCAGAGTAATCGCTAATGCCAGGGATCTGCTTAAGAGGTCCAAGATAGCTGTTTGATGTCTTTAAATAATAAATGAACAAATAAAAGTATTTTTAGCATTGCATACCCATAAGGATTAAGAAGCAAATACAGGATAATACCATTTATTCCTTGGATGCTTATCTAAGTTAAACGTCAGAGCACTTATTGAAATGCACCTGGGATTACTATTTTTTTTTCTTTGATCTTATTGAACCATATTGCCGATTCTCAGCAACTGCAAGGATTCTTTAAATAAGTATGTTTTAGTGCACACAAGCCATCTATAATTCTATATATACTGAGTTCAAGGGGAACACCTTGATGTATACAAACGCAGAGTACTACGTTTTGCCACGCAATCAAGATTGAGAGCCAAATTTCAAAATGCCGAACATATTACAGATGGGCCCAGATACACCAAAGGGTTGCTAAGGTGCTGCGCGTTTTTACTTCCATACGAATGAGTACTGAGGTGTGCTAAAACATATATATTTATACGTGAAATAGAACCAACAGCGCTACAATAAACACTTATCAACCGTGCTAAATAACAACAAACCTATATTAAAGACGGCAGCTAAACAATCAATACAGGGAGTCCTCGCTATCCAACGTTTCACTTTACAAGGAATGGCATATCCAACGCTTTACAATGCAACCCTGAGGGCCGTTTTCCGACACCGGAATGCGTTATCCAACGTTTTAATGCGTTATCCAACGCTCAGCGCCACTGATTAACATGGGACTCACTTTACAACAGTTTCACTATCCAACGCTACTTCCAGAACGGATTCCGTTGGATAACCGAGGACGGCCAGTAAAGGGAGGTGCTAACCCATGAGGACGGCGACTTTCCCTAATATTTGCTGCCAATTAGGTCCTCGACCCCACAAGTGCCGAGAGGATTTACACGATGTAGATTGACCTAGGCGCAAAAAATAGAAGGAAGGGGGAAACAAACAGAGTATGTCTGTACTAAGCATTGTGAGGTGATTAGTAATGCACGTGCAATTAGATGATGATTAAGAGCCTTTATCCACAATAGTGGACCAGGAACAGTTTGGACTTTACTGGAATCTGGAAACCTTTCACTGATGTAATCTTGGGTGTGTATCCCATATCCCGCTCAGCTGCTTCAGGATCCAGGCTGCTTTGAACACGAATGTTGTATCTCCGTCTCAGGGAAACGCCATGGGGGTGAGATAGATGTAGGAAACAAATGTAGCGTATTACTGTTTATTAAAAACATATCTTATACATATAGGTATAAAACTCACAGTTGGAGAGTTTTTGCAAATGGAGTCTCTCACTCGGTGGTGGTCCTGATCTGCCGGTATCTGCCTCTGCTTCCGCGTCACGTGTCACTCGAGGATCTTGCGGGAGCTCTATCCTCTCTTCTCTGTGTGTAGCAGCGCACATCCGCGTCACATGTCCACGCCGAGGATCTCGCTGGAACTCCAACCTCTCCTCTCTGCGTTTCAGCCCTCGATGTGCAGCCGCACACTTCCGCGTCACGTGAGTCTCTACGAGACTTTGACTCTGCAGTTGTTTTGGTTCCAGCACCGGTCACAATCAGGATTTCTTTCCTCCTGCTGCGCATAGAAATGTCACCCTACGCATTTCACCTCTATGGCTTCTTCAGGGGTTAATGTCAAGGTTAATCAAGATTGTGAGCCAAATGTTTAAAGCTGTTTTTCAAAATGCTGAACACACATACACACACACATATATATATATATATGTATATGTATCTTCTTATTATATATTAGTGAAAGCACTGTATGCCTGTCTGCATCTTCCTGTGTCCCTAGGGGAAATCTCATTGGTCCCTTGGGCCGCCCGCCCCCGCACCTCTCATTGGCCTGAGGCGGAGTGACGAGACACACACACACACACACACACACACACACACACACACCCTCCAAGTCATCGTGACCCGCGCGCACCTCCTCTCCGCGTGTCTCCCTGTTTCCCGCGCTTTCACCCCCCCAGCGCCGCTACATTCAGCAGGGGAGCGGAGCGAACGCCCGGGACACCCCCCACGGCTCTCAAGCACGCGCCGCGCCCCCCACGCTCTCCTCCTCTCCCCGTGTCAGCTCCCCCCCGGTGCTCCGCTCAGCTCTCCCCTCCGGATCTCCGCTCAGCTCTCCCCCCCGGAGCTCCGCTCAGCTCTCCCCCCCCGGAGCTCCGCTCAGCTCTCCCCACCGGAGCTCCGCTCAGCTCTTCCCCCCCGGACCTCCGCTCAGCTCCCACCGGTGCTCCGCTCACCTCCCCCCCGGTGCTCCGCTCACCTCCCCCCCGGTGCTCCGACAGGCAGTGGACACGCGGCGCCTAAGATGGCGGCGCCCGGAAGGAAGGACCCCCTTCCTCCCTCGCAGAGTAAGATGGCGGTGGACGGAAGGAGAGGTGACGTGTGTGTGTGTGTGTCACTGTGTGTGTCACTGTGTGTGTGTGTGGGACACTGTGTGTGTGTGTGTGTGTGTTACACTGTGTGTGACACTGTGTGTGTTACACTGTGTGTGTGTCAGACATTCTAGGGTGGGGACCGGAGCTACGCATGGGGGGGAGGGGGAGCAGGAGCGGAGAGAGGGGGGAGCGGAGAAACATACAGGGGGAGTGGAGAGGAGGGACATGGAAATTGTAAGCAACCCACCCCCCCTCCTGTCCACTGTCCTCCCCTCCTGTCCACTGTCCCCCCCTCCTGTCCACTGTCCCCCCCTCCTGTCCACTGTCCCCTCCTCCTGTCCACTGTCCCCCCTCCTGTCCACTGTCCCCCCCTCCTGTCCACTGTCCCCCCCCTCCTGTCCACTGTCCCCCCCTCCTGTCCACTGCCCCCCCCCTCCCGTCCACTGTCCCTCCCCCTCCTCCAGTCCACTGTCCCTCCCCCCTCCCCTCCTCCTGTCCACTGTCCCTCCCCCCTCCCCTCCTCCTGTCCACTGTCCCTCCCCCCCTCCCGTTATCCCCCCCTCCCCTCCTCCTGTCCACTGTCCCTCCCCCCCTCCACCCCCCTTTCCTAGCGGGAAATTTCACTCACGGGCAACGCCGTGTCTCTCAGCGAGTATGTATATATATATCACAGTATATGTGTATACAGTATGTATTTTGACTACATTTGATATTAATTCATACAGGTGAGCTCGCACGTCAGAAATCTACATTTCTCATCGGTGGGAGGTACATCATATGTTAATTCTCTTATATTTTGTAAATCTGTGAATATGGAACTTTTGTTCCCTTCTGGCTAAGGAGGGTCCATCAAGTTTTATGATCTGCTTTTGAGGAGACATTGTGATGCCTGGGCAACCCCTGGCTCATCTGTATACTCTCTTCTTGTCAACTCACTTTAAACAGGGTTGTTGTTTGTTGTTCACTGGTTTTATTACCCCACAAACCCTGATCAGATCATGTTTAGATAACCTCCCCAGCAATGCAGAAAAACAAGTATTTTACAATGTTACATTAACCCTTTTCTTGCTGTATTTATTAACGTGACATTGTGTAAATATAATGCAAATTAAAATATCACTTGTGAGCACACTCACGTTTCGGACAGGTCTGCAACCCTCCCCCATTATCTCCTAGCATACAGTGCTTTCACTGCAGCAAAGGATTCTGGGAAATGACATGCAAATGGAATATAATGAAAGCCATCGGAGTTCACATTCTGTAAAGTGACTTGGATCAATCTGATTGCCATTACTGGAGACATAATTGGATAATTTTTTACTTCAAATGACGCGGCGACATCGTACGGCGGCATGTTGCCATGGAAACGCAATGTCATTGCCATGGCAATGAGACGCCATGTGACGTTACAGTGGGGGCATCCGCAGCGTCATCTGACGCTGGGATTCCAAAGGAGCAGGAGGGTGGCAGAAAGGAGGCGGCTAACTCAGGCAAGTGCCTTCCCATTGGGTCCGAGACGCCCGACAGAGCAGCAACATTATATGGGGGAGGACATTTTTGCCACTCCAAGCTTTTGCCGCCTTAGGCCCGGGCCTAATGGGAAATCTGACACTGCTCATCTACTACGTAACGATGTAATGACTCCGGAATTAATGCCCCATACAAATATGCATGATAAACTGTCAACTAATGAATGACTGCAAATTAGTAGATTACCGGAAGATTTCTACGTTATAAACCCATCTCGTACTGCAGATGCCCTTTTCTGCAATGATGATTCAGATGGTGAAAGCTGTGGAGCTCCAGAAAATCAAAGAGAAGGTAATTTAAAAGATATAGTTGTATCAATATTGAAATACATTTCCTGTGTTTTAAAGATAGATATGCTGTGCTGTCATTCCCAATTTGCTGAGCTGTTTGCAATTTGAGCATACAGTATGCAAACGGGAAAGTATTGGGTTTGAGATGACATGTATATAATCAGGCTGGTGCTGGCCCGTGGGATAACGGGAAATCGCTGTTGGGCCCCTTGGGAGGGGGAGACCTCCGGTGCCAGGGCCCGGATGCGGAAGTTGGCCTGACTTCCGGACGGGCCCGACTTCCAGCATGGACCAGCTAGGGGGGAGCCCAGCAGCAGCGCAGCAGGGGAGAGCTGGGTTCCAGCAGCCGGACACAGAAGTTGGCGCAATCTTTGGTCGGGCCCAACTTTCAGAGCCGATATGCCAGTTCCCCGCAGCAGGGAGGCCTGGGACAGTTGTCCCAGCTCTCCTCCCCCTGTCCATGGCCCTGTCTATGTTTATACTCAGTCTGCTTTGTGTGTATCAGTGTGTGTGTGTGTGTGTGTGTGTGTGTGTGTGTGAGTATCTGAGTCAGTATTCTCTGTCTGTATCTGAGTCAGTCTGCTCTGTGTATCAGTATTTGTGTGTATCTGAGTCAGTCTGCTCTGTGTGTGTAAGTGTGTGTATCTGAGTCAGTCTGCTCTGTGTGTATCGGTGTATGTGTGTGTCTGTCTGAGTCTGCGTCAGTGTTCTCTGTGTGTGTATCAGTCTATGTAGGTATGCACGTATAAATGTATGTACCACTGAATAAAGTATGACCCTGTGTACAGTATCTAAGCATAAGTGCATTCCCTTTTATAACCTGTCTGTTGTGGCCCTATAGTGACACCTAGGGTTGCCAGGTGGCTTCTCCAAAAATACTGGACACAATGGTGAACGGTGGAACGCGGTCAAGACTCATGCACACACCTCTCACCACTCCATGCTGTTTCCTCCTCTTCTTGGCCACTCCCCTGGGCTCCTGACATCTCCTCCTGATTGGCTGCATTACCAAGCAGCAATCAGGATGGAGGAAGCTGCCCACCCCCCTAGCAACAGCCGTATGGAATCTTCTCTCTCTCTTCCCCCTCTCTCTCTTCCCATTCTCTCTCTTCCCATTCTCTCTCTTCCCATTCTCTCTCTCACTCACTTTCCCTGCTCTCTATCACTCTCCCTGTTTGCAGCACATAGAACAAACATGTCTATGTCTCAGGCAACATGCAATACCTAACATACAATGCAGCAGTGACACTGTGGGGAGGGTAACATTTCAATCACGCATTCCTGGTGGCTGGTTAATCTAGAAATGTATTTCCAGAGTACTTAACAGGGACTAACAGGAGTTACGTGTTGTAAAAAGAATGCTCTAGTCTACAGCATAATGGAAATGTCTCTGCAACACTTGAATTTAAAGATGCAATTCCAAGTAGCGAGACAACAACAAAGAACATTTGTAAGGAATTTCACAGTGTAATTGGCTTCCCTACTTCTAATAAAAACAGATTGTATGGAGCTGCAAGAATCCGGTGAAGAATATAAAGACCCCAAGCTGGAAAAAGCCATAAAGAAGATGAATGCTCTGGATGAGATTCTGCTAAAGAAGTTGGCCAAGGAGAAGGAAGTCAAAATACAGGGCCTGCAAATCCGAAGGCAGCTGTGGGAAGAGCTACAGGTCGTCTAATGCTTTTTATGGACTAATGAGACACTTATCGCAGGTCTTCTCAATGCCAGTCTTCAAGCCCTCCCAAGAGGTCAGGTTTTCGTGATATCCCAGCTTCAGCACAGGTGGCTCAATCAGTGGCTCAGTCTTTGACTGAGCCACTGATTGAGCCACCTGTGCTGAAGCTGGGACTGATTAAGCCATCTGTGCTTAAGCTGGGATATCCTTCAAACCTGACCTGGTGGGGGGTCTTGAGAACTGGAGTTGAGCGCCCCTGATTTACATCAGTGTTTCACAAACTCAGGGTCGCGACCACTGGGTCGCCAGAAGCAGGGCCCCGACAGGAGGGGGACAGAGATGGGACAATTGTCCCAGGCCCAACTTCTGCGTCCGTCTTCTGGGACCCAGCTCTCCCCTACTGCTGCGGCGAGGCCTTCACTCCCAATATCTCCGCCCGCCCAGAAGTCGGTCCCAACTTCTGCATCCACCAACGCAGGACTAGAGGTCTCCCCCACACGATGAAATTAGGGTTGTCAGGTCGCTTCTCCAAAAATACTGAACACAATGGTGAAAGGTGCTTGAGACTCATCTCTCACCTCTCTCCACTCCATGCTGTTTCTTCCTCTCCTTGACCTCACCCCCAGGCTCCTGACACCTCCTGATTGGCTGCATTACCCAGCAGCAGCCAATCAGGATGGAGGAGGCTGCCGAGCCCCCTAGCAACAGCCCTGCTCTCCCTGCTCAGGGAAATTCCGTGCCCCCCGAAGCCGGACAGGTCACTATGTCCTGAGAGGTAATACCGGTATACACATACACACACGCCCAGAGCGGTAATACCGGTATACACATACACACCCAGAGAGGTAATACCGGTATACACATACATGTCCAGAGAGGTAATACCGGTATACACATACATTTCAATTATTACCTCTCATTTTTTTTTACTGTACAGAGTGTCCAAATACAGGACAGTCCGGTTCAATACTGAACACCTGGCAACCCTATTATGAAATGTGTGTGTTTTTTCAGGGGGTGGAGGGGGGGGGAGAAATTGAGTAATGGGAGGGGGGATTGAGTGTTAGCGGAGATGTATAGCTTTTTTTCAAGTTATATAGATGCAAGCTAGTATATCTGTTGTCTTTTTTTTATCTTGTTTTTATAAAAACTCAGGTCATCATTTTTTCTTTAGGTCACAGTCAAAAATGTGTTTCTTATACTGGGTCACGAGAAAACAAAGTTTGAAAAACTCTGATTTAGATCACCTATATATTTAGCTGTCTCACATTTTCATCTTGTCTCTAACTGTTATGTTACATACGCCCATAATCACAGGTTATCTCTAAGTGTCCTGAAATGTCTGTAAATTGAATGTATAACCTCTGTTCATTTAACGCACCCATGTATTAACATCATAACACTGTGCCCAAGACATATTCGAAAACGAGAGGTAACTCTCAATGTATTACTTCCTGGTAAAATATTTGTGTGTGTGTGTGTGTGTGTGTTGTATAATCTGGTTTTCACCCTATCTTTGTGCTTTTGCTTTTTGTTTAGTGTGTAACATTGCACATATCTGCACGAAGCCACGAGGAGAGCTTAAATACAAACAAATTCCTGGCCTTGACTCCACAGTTGGATGAAACAGAAGGTAAGCGTGGGAAAAATCACAATACTGTGTTCTCATATAGTAATATTTGTAAATTGAACAGATTTGCTGCGATATAACATTAAACATGTCACTGCCATTAGTAAACGTTGGTCCTAGGGATGTTAAGCCATATTTTCTCCTGTTAAGAGCATAGCGTTATCTATAACGGATGTTGGTGACATGCAAACAAAGTGTTATTGTAACTAGTGTCCGTTACGGTTAGCACGGGGACTTAGTGTTAGTTAGATCACGGTGGCCCTACTTCAGTCCTCAAGCCCCCAACAGGTCTGGTTTTCAGTATATCCAAGCTTCAGCACAGGTGGCTCAATCAGCAGCTCAGTCAAAGACTGAGCCTCTGATTGAGCCACCTGTGCTGAAGCAGGGACTGATTGAGCCACCTGTGCTGAAGCTGGGGTATCCCGAAAGCCTTACCTGTTGGGCGGAGCTTGAGGACTGGAGTTGAGCACCACTGAGGTAAGTCACAGATAAACTTTGCGTGTCTCCCATGCAGACCCTGAAATACAGCTTTGATTGAACTAATATAGCGTTATTTCAACCTCTTCTTACCCTCAACTCGGGCTAAAGACCCATTTTAGGGTCTGGATGGAAGTAACGATGAGATGTACCAATATCAAGTTATTGTTAGCTAACGCAACTTTACGCTACAATAACGGGACATTAAGCATATGCTAATGAGATGTAGTTCAGACATTTTTTTTTGCGTATAATTAGCTTTGAGGGAACATCACGTTCTGAGCCCTGATTTAGCACAGTTTGTGGATTTAGCCGTATATGAGTTAAACTCGTACCTGCTCCTTGGGGGATCGGTTCCTTAAACAGGCTGTGTTGTGTTCAGCTGTGAACTGAAAAATGTGGCGCCCTTAGGCACTTACCTGGTGCTGTGCTGCCCTCCTCCTTCAGCGCCATTTGACGCTGTGCCGTCCCGTTTCTATGGCAACCCGACGCTGTGTGACGTCACATTGCCGGCCACGCATACGCCATCGGTGCTTGCCGGCCACGCATGCGCCGATCTATACCGCCCCCAAATTTTGCCGCCCGAGCCCAATGGGAAATTCGCCACTGAGTGCGTTAAAAAAATATATGTTTTTTTTTTAAATTACAGGTTTGAAGCAGGGGGTCTCCGGAGCAGAAATCCGTTCATTTCAGCTCCGGGGACCCCCTGCATCAGGAGATACTTACCTCTGTAGCGGTGCCAGTATCTCGCTGAAGTTTATATATGTGTCCCGGTCACGCTGGCCAATAGGAAGCCGCAACGGATGACGTCACAGCTGCCTATTGGACATTTAAATGCCGCCATTTCGTTAGGCACACAGTTTCTCTGACTGCAGCGATACCGGTACCGCTACAGAGGTAAGTATCTCTGGAAGCAGGGTGTCCCTGGAGCTGAAATGAACCCAGTTCAGTTTCGGAGACCTACTGCATCAATCCTGTAATAAAAAAAAAGAAGTTAAACCCATATTGCTGCTTTATATATAGTCCTCTGTACCTTCAAAATGTGTCCAGCAGATGGCAGCAGTTAGTAGAAAACAAAATGTATTTGTGCATTACAGAATGTTTCCCGTTGCTGCAGTCTTACTACCCGATTCTGCATTTTTAAACCCCACACTTATTTTGGACACTACCGTTTGTTTTGTACGGATTTCCTGTATCCTAACTACCCAGATCAGTGCGACGTCCTCCTGTACTTTTTTTTACTTCTGAGAAATATTTTTTTTGAAGGTCCCCGTAACTTGCGATCTTCTAACAAAAAAGGTTTATATCTTAGTATTTCCTCATGTGCACGCCCCTAACTGCTTTATACTTCAGACCGAATATATTGTACACTCCACAGCTATTAGATTACATTTTTGCAGCTAGACGTAAAAGTGCTCCTATTAAATTAAGAATTCGTGCTTAAACAGGCAGTCCCACTTTGAACCAGAAGTGAACCAATAGCAGTGGCGTGTTTCATGTGTTAAATGTAAGTGATTAATGCCTTCAAAAAACAATAATCAGATAATTATTAGTATTTTGCAACTAATTTTTGATAACCAAATGCTTCGGGGGATTTGACGACCTTTAGCCTTGTCTCTTTTGCAATAAGATATGATTGTTGAGCCTAAGGCTGCATCCATAGTAGCTCCGACGGCGCGAGCAGTGTCGCTCGCGCCGAATACAAACACGTGGATGCCAATGCGCTTGGGCATAGATCGCACAAGCGCGACAGGGCGACCGGTACTTCGTGCGACAAACTCATTTGAATTTGCCGCGTGACGGCCCGGTCCCGTCTGCAGTTCAGCCAATGAGGGCATACCGCCTACGTGACGTAACGGGCACGCCCCTCGCCATGCCACCCATCGCTCCACCCTGCAGGGCACAGATTGCGGCAAGTACAGGCGTGCGCGAAGCCACACGCGCGATTGCGTGCCAGTACTATGTACGCGGCCGTAGAATCTAGTTCAAGGGTGGCCTACCAGTCCACAAGGGCCACTAACAGGTCAGGTTTTCAGGATATCCCAGTTTCAGCACAGGTGGGTCAATCAGTGGCTCAGTCTTTGACTGAGAGATACCGTTACCACTCAGTCAAAGACTGAGCCACTGATTGACCCACCTGTGCTGAAGCTGGGATATCCTTAGTACCTGACCTGTTGGGGGGAGGGGGGTGCTTTTGAGGACTGGAGTTGAGCACCCCTGTCATAGACTATATGGTCGAACACTGCACCACCCGTGCTGAAGCAGGGATATCCTGAAAACGTGACCAGTTGGTGGCCCTTGTGGACTGGTAGGCCACCCCAGAACCAGGTGTACATTTTTAGTTCTCTTCTTGGTTTTTTTTTTTAAACTTTCTTTTTATTAGTTTCAGTGCAGAAAAAAAGGCACATGGATAAAGACAATGCACATATCAGCTCGTACATCATGCCGAAGTCTCCGTATACACACACAAGCCCGGGCACACAACATTATTCTCCCATCGTGCTCCTCAAGCCAAGACCAATTCTTCACTGGGTATCCACTGGGCTCCACACAGGCTGCATCAGAGATATTAATCAAAGCACTGTCTCTGCGAGTCATGACTACTCTGTGTCCTATTAATATGCCGCGGCATCGTGGAGGGTCTCGTGAACCTATTACGGAGCACAGCAGAATGTTTTCTAGAATGGTGTCATAGACCAGGGGTGCTCAACTCCAGTCCTCAAGACTCCCCCCCCCCCCCCCACGAAAGGTCAGGTTTTAAGGATATCTTTGGATCTGAACAGCATCACTTTGAGCTGCAGGGAGCCTAGAGTTTTTGAGATACTTCCTGGTGCAGTTACCAGTGTTACTTCCTGAGTATAGATACAGCCATCCAATAGGAAGCCGCGATGGATGACGTTGCACATTCTTATTGGACAGTGGCATTTGCCAGCCATATTGAACCCCCAAATGGGGAGGAGACCACCGGTAATTATCTGGGAAAGTGGACTTCCCGAGAGCTAAGCATAAGGCTGAGTCCCCGCTGGCGCTGAGCGCCGGATGTCCTGCATTTACGGGGGGGGGGGGGGGGGGGTAGTTGAGTAGTTGAGCGTGGGGAAAGTATAATTTTTTTTGTTTATCTAAACACCGAGCGCGGGTAAGGATGTGTGCACGATCGTGCGCACAGCGTGAGCGAGGACGTACTTATATCTATATATGTAAGTAACCGCCGCAAGCGCCGCCCGCTCAGCGCTAGCGGGGACTCAGCCTAAGGCCTCGGCCATGTTACCTGCTTGCTGGTGGAGGCGCGCTGAGGCGCGCTCCCGCTCAGCACTGAGCCCCTACAGCCGCAATTAGAGCAGCTTTAGTAGGGGCTTGCCTACGCTTCCGCAAGCGCGCGGAAGCGTAGGTCTTATCAGAATTTAACATTCCCCCGCTTGCTGGCGCTCAGGGCCAGTCACGTGAGCGGTTCGCCCAATTAGGGCGAACCAGCTTCGTGACGTCACTGGCCCGCCCCCGGCCCGCCCCCTGACGGTGCGCAGGGAAAGCACCCGCTTTCCCTGGGCCTCAGCACGCCAGCGGGAAGCTTGGCCGAGGCCTAATGCGGATGAGCTCAGGAGGTCGCCCAGGTCCTATACAGGACATGCAGCCAGGATTTCTGCTTTAAAGCTGCAGTTCAGTCTTTTTTTTTTTTTTTATTTATTTTTTTACTTCAATAGTTTCATGTGTGCAATCTCTAATTACCTAAAGAACTGTATAGCTGCAGGTCAATTCGTTCTCCGTGTATTGATAGGCGAAATTTGGAGACATAATTAGAGCTGGCATATGTTTATATTCTGCCTCTATCACTCAGTGGAAGCTCATGAATATTCATGAGCTCTCCTGCACTGACATGTGCTAGAGCAGGGGGGCGCAAACTTTTTTCCCTGCGCCCCCCTGCCGGCTGTCCCCTCACTCCCGCGCCCCCCCCAACCCCAACTTACCCTCGCACCGGCGTAATGACGTCACGTTGCCATAGCAACGTGACGTCACATGACCTCGCAGCGTCATTTTGACGCCGCGTTGCCATGGCGACGCCGGGAGGAAGCCGCCGGAGCCACGGGTAAGTATGGTTTACAGAGGCCCTGCAGCTCCCCCGGCACTTAATTTAAGTGCCTTCGGGAAGCGCGCGGGGCCTCTGTAAACCCCGCGCCCCCCGTCGGCAGTCTCGCGCCCCCCCTGGGGGTCGCGCCCCATAGATTGCGCACCGCTGTGCTAGAGGGAGGGCAGGGCTGACAAAGGGGTGTGCCAGGGCTTGTGACAGGACATTAAGGGGCAGTGCCTTAGCAAATGGCGGTTACAATAGAATACAAGAAAATTGGTCTTTCAAAGTTGTTTTTTTAAAAACAGAAAATGCTAAAAGTATTTTTTCTTACTACAGAACTGATTTATTAAAAAAACACACATGCAGGATATTGACTGAACTGCAGCTTTAACCTTGGGAAGCATCACAAAGGCAGCGCAGCTATTATCATGTACTAGCGAGGTTGCTATGATCTACAAGAAGTACATTGTGTAGAAACAAGGATTTCAGGAGACATAACAATATATTACATACCATTTTACAGCCTTGTGATGCCAAAATACATGGGAATAAAGGGTTTTATTTAATCCATACGATAGTCCTTGAAGGCCCATTCCAGAGAATGGTCTGTAAGGTGACTTCCAGCGTGGAAGGTGTCTTATGGAGTAACACTGCTTAGTACTGTAAATGTGTCTCTTTATGACTAATTCAACTAAATTGGCTTTAATGTGTCTTTCAGCACGGAGAGTGTCCCATGGGTAGTACCTATGGAGTACTATGAGGTTTGGCAAAATCAGGTAGCACTATTTAGTCAAATATGGCCCAAAGCTAGGTCACAAGAAGCGACACTGGGATTTGAAGTAGCCTCTCCCACTTCAAAGTCAGTGTGGTTACCACTAGGTGACTCTCTTGCCCTTCATGTAAACACAAACCTAGAACAACAGATTCATATTAAATGTGAGGATTGTCAGGGAATGTAAAGTATTCTAATATACCAGATCTCAGCTGACACGGTGACATTCCTTTGCTTTTAGTGCTGATAGGTTTGTTACATGTGTTTATCTGAAGAAGGTATTCCCCGAAACATTGTGCATTATGTCTGCAGTCCATGCTGCGTTTCCCCCCGCCCCCCTCCCTTTAATATGAACATCAACACAATCCACACAGTGATAAGTAATTAGCTAAGTTGCCGATCGATCTGTTCTCCTGTGATCGATCAGCGAAGATTTGGCTCGGGGGTTCTCTAAATGGCTGCACAGAAGTATTCTGCAGCTAGTGGAACGCATATGCATATTAATATGACAAAGTTGTATTGTATGTCTTTATTTATATCGTGCCAAAAGTGTACTCAGCGCTTCACAAAGAATACAGTACGGGGAATTTTAAAAATACAATAAGTGCTCCCCTCCGGCTGGAGGAGTAAGAGGGTGTAAAAGACTAACGAAGATATAGGAGGGGCTCCTCCTTAAGTGCAAGTCGAAGGCATTGTATAAAGTGATGATCTGTACCCTTTCCTCTGTATAAAACCAATAAAAAAACGTGAAACAAAAAAAAATACAATAAGTGCAGCAAAAATCAGACAATGGGAAAGGAAATCCCTGCCCGAAGAGCTTACAATCTAAGAGGTTTGATGGGAAACTTACAGAGACAGCAGGTGAGGGAATAAGTGCTGTAGATGGATGTGCTTGGCAACAATGGGTGGTATAAGTGACTGTGGGACAGTAGACATGAATTCAGGCTGTTGGGATGTTTGATTTGTGGGTGAAGTTTTAAGGTTAGTCAGTGTTAAATGAAAAGGTTAACACCATTTACAGGGGAAGAGGTGGCAGGGAGCCGTGGGTGAGATCAGGTGTGTATGTCTGGATTCAGGCTTAGGGGAGATCCCCAGCAGCAGGAAGGAGTAGTTGATAGAGGGTGTGAATAGAGGATTTGTGTTGGTGCTTTTTATTGAGGGTTGTTGAGAGAGATTTGTATAAATAATGGTGCAGTGTGGAGTGGGGAAGTTGGAGAGAACAGGGACATTCACCAAGGAGTAAGGAAACAGTAAACAGAAATTGCAATAAGGAGGGCATAGTGGGATACAGGATGAGAGACTTCCCAGTTATTGGAGGATAGAAAGAGTACAAATAATCACAGCTTTTAGAAAGTAAAGTTCTCACAGTTGTAAAGTTGTTGTTCAGAGTCCAGATCTTCCTCCAATCTTCACCTCCAATTTCAACTCCAAGATTAACTCTGCCACACACTTTGATGTTACACAGCCATATGGCTCACAGCCAAGGTATCCTGCCTTAAGTATTCTAAAACAAAGCCACATTGACTACTAATTAAGGGAGGGGTCTGCCTAATCAACTCAGACACACCAAATTGTTAATTACATTTTAGGATCTTGCAAATTGATAGTAGAATCCAGCTCACACATACCAATCTTAATACATTTTAAAATCTGTAGCAATTGATAGAATCCAGCTCACACATACTTAAATGTTACACTTTGATGCTCTGTGGGGAAGATCATGTGACCAGTCAGTCACTAGATACAATTGGTGCACTGCTAGAGAGAGGGAAAGGCTCAAAAAGGTGTGTGCCAGAGCCTGTTGAAGGGGATGTGACTTCGTAAATGGCTGCTATAGAAACAAAAAATGCTTGTTACATTATAATACATAAAAATGTCATCAGTTTGTTTTTTTTTGTTTTTTTAATACTACAAGTATTTTCTCATAGTACTAAACTGATTTATTTAAAAAAACAAAACAAAAAAAACATTTGGATATTGCCGGGTCTGCAGTTTTCAATGTCTGTGGGACTTTTGTCACAGAGTTTTTGAGTGCCCCAGGATACTGTTCTCTACTGAAGTCTATGGCAAGATTTCTGCAGCCGCCGTCTTTGGATCATTTAAATGAACAGTAAAACATGCAAAAAATCTGAGGCAGTTTCACGATGCTGCAAATATTTGCAAAGGTATTCAGTCCTTCTGCGTGCAAAGGTTTGCTGCAGGACAGGAATGAAAATCCTTTCTCAGCGGAGTGCAACGTGTGTTAAAGAACTGTATTTTCTCACTTGATTTTCACCATCAGTGGGAAAGTTGTGTGGTGTTCAGTTTTATGATGTATTGGTCCTGAAGAAAATGGCATTCCTTGTAAGATGTAATTGTCTCACTTACTTGTGCATACATATTCTTGTACACGACCAGCAATACATTCTAAATCCTATGTGTGTTTTTTAAAATAAATCCATTGTGTAGTATTAGATAAATCTGTATTTGGCCGATTATAGGGCAACCCCGAAAATAAGGTGACCCTCTACTTTTAGAAGCAGCTGGAAAGAAAACGGTTTACTCACACACTCACACACACTCTGTGTGTGTGTCTCTCCGTGTGTGTCTCTCTCCATGTGTGTGTCTCTCTCTGTTTGTGTCTCTGTGTGTGTGTCTCTCTTTCTCGCAACAAGCAACATGGCTGCTTTAGGCTCCCAAGGTGGAGCTTCCTCCATTTTACCCTCCTACATCCGACTGCTGATTGACTCGTAAAGTGGGTGTGGCCCGATTATAAGGCAAGTATGGATCGCTCAACTTGACTTTATTAATGAAAAAATCTCCTTATAATCGGGCCAATACGGTACTTACTACATTAAATATATATATGATTTACCCACTCTTTACGCCCTTTTTAATGCGTTTGTATGTATAAAGCTTTATCGGGTTGCTAAAGCAACCATTTAGAAAAGCACAGCACTTCCTCTTCTAAAATAGGATGGCCATATTGTGAACCTAGGGAAGCGGGATCTCTGCCAATCGATCACGGGAGAGTGGATCGATCAGCTTAGGTAATTAGATTTCCTTAAAGCAGCACTCCTGGGGACCCTTTATGTGATTTAAAAAAATAAAATATAAATAGGTTTGAAGCAGGGGGTCTCTGGAGCTGAACTGTGTTGATTACAGCTCCTGGGATCCCCTGCACCCCGAGATACTTAGCTCTGTAGGGGGCGCTGGTATTTTTCTACTGTGTAAATGTCCTATGTGGGCCAATAGGAAGCCGCAAGGTATGATGTCACGGCTTCCTAGTGGCCTGTGGGACATTTAAGCCGCCATTATGTTAGCCCAAACTTGCTCATCCGGAGCTGCTACCAGCACCTCCTTCCGAGGTAAGTGTCTCGGGAAGCGGGGGGTCCCCAGAGCTGAAATCAATGCGGTTCAGCTCGAAAGACCCCCTGCTTGAAAACTATTTTAAATAAAAAACAGGCAAACTGAGTATAAGACCTCGCTCAAACTCCAGATGAAGGTACTGTATGCTGCCGGGGAAGTACACAGAATTGATACAGAGATAGATGGATCGTGTCAAAGGGGCACGGTCCACACAGAGAATCCTCTTGAAAAGGCGATCAACAGACCAGAATATTATGGTATAATTATTCTAGAAATGGTCTTTATTAATAAAGATTTTTTAACTATTCTTTTGCAATTTGGTGAAGACCATTTCTTGACCGTGCCCCTTTGACACGATCCATCTATCTCTGTATTAAATAAAAAAACAACAAAAAGGACGTGTCCCCAGGAATGCTGCTTTATTAAACAAATAAAACAAAAATAAATAAATGCAACCTGTATTGCCACTAAAAGGCATCGTGAGGCTCATGTACAACACCAACAATGTATCATTTCCCTGTTTATTCTCCAGCAGGTATTACAGCTTACAAAGAGGGTTATATGTGTAACATTCATGGCCAACAGTTTTACAAAGACTTACAAAGTAGTGTGTCTGGGCAATGGAAACCCAGGGGTAGAATAGGAGATTGAATTCATGAAAGAGAACAATGACTTTGTCCTTGTCCCTAAATGACCAAAATGTAGCCAAACTGGTGGGGAGAGTGACAGAAACAAATTCCTGATTCGATGCTACAAACACTAGATGTATACGAAAGTCCAATTAGGCAATGAGTGCTGATGAAGACGCCAATATGTAGCTTAAAGGTTTAAACTGGAACCATGAATCGTAAATCATCGGCAATAAAAGTCCGTCCAATAAACCTAGTTTGTGTGGAATATTGGGGTAGCCACCTCACCTGATCCAGCAGAAGATGTAAATCAAGGGGAAAGCAGCTGACTAATCACCTAATAACGGGCTCAGTGTGGAGACCGAGTAGGTTGTTTGTATAGGTGGAGATATTTCCATTAAAGCAAGGAGATTGTGGTAACACTTTACAGATCATTGGTAAGACATTGGCCAGATCATTTGTCCATTGTTAATGTACTGTATTTATTTATCAAATGTTTTACCAGGAAGTAATAATACATTAAGAGTTACCTCTAGTTATGATGACAAATACATGGTTACAAATACATAGTTGCATTAATTGAGCAGGGTTAGGCTAAGGCCCCGCTCCCTGAGTCAGCACGCCCACACTGCAGACAGGCGGCGCGCTGACAGGCAATTGACTGCGATGTTCGGTCTGTATGGAGCCGTGAGCCAGAGTGGGAGGGGGGGGGAGGGCGGGAGGGGGGGGGCGTGGTAAAACTTTGTGAAGATCGTGGTGCCGTCCACCCCCCCCACCCCCACACACAACACATACACACATACATATACACTCACACACTTTTCCCCTGCAGCTCCTTCCCAGCTCCCCTCCCAAGCCGCCTCCCATCCGTAGCTCCTTCCCTCCCCTCCTTCCCTCATTGGCTAGCTGCCGCACCACGTGACGCGTCAGAGCTGCAAATCACTAGGAGCTTGCAGCATCGGCCGGCTGTCACGTCACAGCACGCAGTCAGCCAAGTAGTAAGGAGGCTGCAGGGACCTCCACGCTGGAGGAAAGGGGCTGGAGGTCCGCGGCCGCACGGGCCGTCGGAAGCAGCGGGACCCAGGCCTTCTACATTATATATAAGACATTGCGTGAACAGTTAAAGATAATATATATTATAGGCGTATGTAACAGTTACATACCAGATTAAAATGTGTGAGAGCTTTAGTTTTGAAAGAACTTAAACTTCTAGTGGTTTTGAGAGTCTCAGGTAGATTGTTCCAGTTGTGAGGTGCACGAAGCCGGTAAGAGAAAGAGCAGCAGCCGGATACTTTGTTGAACCTTGGGCCAGTGAACGGTCTTTTGGAGTCAGATCTCAGATGATAAGTGCTGCATGTGGTAGGGGTGAGGAGCTTGTTAAGATAGACGGGTAGCTTGCCCAGAAAGTATTTGAAGTCAAGAAAGGAAAAATGTACTTTGCGCCTAAGAATAAGAATAAATACTATATGACTAGCTTTTTGAATTGTAACTCCAGTTATGTAGTTTACCTCTTGTCATGTGGGTGTGACAAAAAATATGTCGGGCGAACTATAAGACCTGTAAAGTCAAGAATTGCAGAACATGTTCGCTTGATTAAGAAAAGGGATCAAACACATCCGGTATCCCGCCATTTTTCTACGTGCCATATGGGGGGTATTGATAACTTCAAATTTTCTGTCATAGAACATATCCCTTGTCATATTCGAGGTGGGGACAGAGAAAATGTACTTAATAGGCGAGAAATGTACTGGATTTACACCTTGGGCACCCTTCACCCATTGGGTATCAACCAGGACTGGGAGTTGAAACATTTCCTGGTGGATTAAATCAGACTCAGAGGGGTGTCCAGGTGTTATTCTACTATATCACCTTATGAATTAGTACAGTTCAGGAATGAATAAGATATTAAGTTTCAAACTATGTGTGATATATATTGTTTGAAAACATTTATTTATTTTTTTCTATACAATTGGTACATTTTTTTGTCTATAATTGGTACATTTGTCCCCTATAGTCCACATAATCATTCCTTATGGATTATATACCTAGGAATGAATTTGTATAGCTAATAATACATAGTATATTGAATTAGAGTGTATACCTTTAAATCCGTCCTCCATTTTTTCTAAAGTTGCTAGTCTAATCTTTCAACATATGTTCTATCAGCCTTTTGTTTTTAAACCCATGTTTTTATTCTGTTTTAACATGTTTTGTAATCATAGTATGTATTTTGTATCTCATATGGGGCGTCTATTATATAGGTATCTATGACAGATCACGACTTTATGCTCATTACGGGCTACCTCACTTCCAGCTGAGAAGGGGAGTATTATACTCCTGTAGCCAATTAGAAGCTGTCATGGTGTATATAGTAGACGCCGCATGTGAAAGGAACTCACTCTTTGAAAAAGTCTGATCCCAGACGAAACGCGTCAGAGTGTTCACACGCTGTTGTTCATGTTGCATAACAAATAAAGTTTTTTATTTTTTCTACCTTGCGTGAGGCTGATTGGAGGAGCTGTGACCGCCGCGTCATTTCCTTTTCCTTCCCGTACTTTGGTCATCACTTGAGTCTAGGCGCAATCTAGTTATTTGAGCATTTTGCAGTGATGTGTGTTGTAGTTACATTTGATGACAAAGTTTCATATTGGGTTATAGAGGGTGTATAGTTTGCCAAGGTTTGGGGTACTGTACCATATACTATTTCTCCAAAGTCTATAATTGGCATTAGCATCTGCTGTGCAATGCGCTTTCTGACCAGCGGGCTGAGGGAGGATTTGCTCCTATAAAGTACACCTACAGTAGTTTGGCATAGGTTTTGGATGTCAGGGTATCAATTTGCAACCCAAATGTTAGATGGGAATCAAACCATATGCCCAAATATTTAAAACTAGTGGCAGGGGCTAGGACGGTATTAGAGTTGGATATCATACAGTTTTTCATGTCCTAACGAAAGTAAGCAATACCGTGCAAAGTTTGCATCAACCAGCTGATTCTAAACTACTAAAGGGCCTCAGTATTCCTGGAAGAAAGGGATAAGATTCTAGAAATAAGATAATAATAAGTAATTGAGCCCTGATAAGATACAGCAGGAAATCATTCCCAGGAGTTCAACTGCAGAATTCTAGTAGCTGCAGAGATTCTGCAGACGTGTAATTTACAGAAGTTGCATGTTTTATTACCTGTAAGTGGATCCACATGAGACACATGAGTTCTTTAAAGAATTAGTTTTCCAAGAGCCCTAAAAAGAATTACTTTGAAGAAATATAACTTGAAGGTGTAATAAATTATTAATTTTTGGGGAGATAATCTTTGCAGATAATCTGTGGATCTATCTTTGCAAAACCTCTCGCTCTGTGATTATTCAGTTATTTGGGAATTACCCGTATGAATCAAGGTAAGCGAAATGATTTGGTTTCCTATTACCCAGGGGAAACAGGGTAACAAGACTCAAATGTTGATAACTACAGTCCAGTTCTTTTTGGTCAACAGATGCAACCAGCTTCGAGATGGGTCAAATATTTTTCCCAGTGTTTCCTACTCAGCTTCCCACTGAAGACGAGGAACATGATGTCCAAGAGGCCATGCAAGGTAGATCTTCATACAGGTGTCAGGACAGTGGTTACAACAATACATGTTTCATAAAGGGGATGTACAATATTGTAAGTGCCTATATTTGGTACTGCAAGTGTAGTTCCCAAGAAAAATTGAGGTTGTATGCTTTACTACTGGAACTTTTAGAAATCTGGCTTTGATGGCAGTCAGACGAAGACTTCTAAGGCTGCGTCCACGCTGCTGCTGAGTGCGCTTGGTGCTTAGCGCGTTGAGTTCAATGAATGTCAATGTGCCCGGCCATGCTCACGCGGTGCATGCACGCTCTCGTGCCCTTGGCGAGACAGATGAAATTGATTTTCAGGCGCACTGAAGGGTCACATGACCTTCAGCACCAGTCACTGCTCGGCCACCCTCTATGGAAGTATCTCTGGAAGCAGGGGGTCCCCAGAGCTGAAATTAACACAGTACAGCTCCGGAGACCCCCTGCTTCAATCTTGTAATAAAAAAAAACACAATACATGAAACCTGTATTGCTGCTTTAATCCCATTCATTTGAATAGTGCTGCAAGCCTCACTAGCAGAGAAGACATCTACAGGTATACTGAAAAGAGTCGCATGTGGGAGATAGCAGCTTCCCCAAACACCATTTAACAAAGGGCAACATATGAAGTACAATGTTTGGGAAAAGATGGCCCAAGACTGGCTGTCTCTAGGCAGTGGGTGTTTGGTTGAGTTTTGGAGATCGGTACAGTGGATGTCTTGTCACATTATTACAGAACAAAATCAGTCTAGGAATTGATGTACATTATGATGAAACCACATAATAGATTTAAAGACATCTAAGGATTTGGATTCATCTTGCGGACAGTTCTCCCCCTTAGAAGAAAGTGTATCAGCTTTCAGACGAGACTTCAAATGTAATGTCCTTTAATTTGCACTATTGTTTTTACTGAAGTCTAGTTAACAATTTAGTACCATTATTTACACAGTAAACTTGACATGACTTTTTATAGGTAACATTTCCGGAACTGAAACAAGGGAATTATTAAACCAAACGGAGAGGTCAAATGTCAGAACAACGCAAAGGAAAAGCAGGAGCCAGAGGAAAGAAGTGGATTTTATTCAAAGGAACATTGAGGTATGTAAAAACAAGAGCTATGTCCTGCAGATCAGAGCAAGGTGGATAACAAAATATACCATATTTGCCCGATTTATATGGCAACCCTGAATATAAGGTGGCCCCTTAATTTCAGTAGTAGCTGGAAAGAAAAAAGTTTACACACCTAAATATACACAGACGCACACACTCTGTGTCTCTCTGTCTCTATCTCTCTCTTTATCTCTGTCTCTTCCTGTGTCTCTCTCTCTGTGTCTGTCTCTCTCGGTTTGAGCTTCCTGCCACAAGCAACATGGCTGCTTCAGGCTCCCAAGGTGGAGCTTCCTCCGCTTTACCCTCCTACCTCATACATCTGACTGCTGATTGGCTCACAAAGTGGGCGGGCCTTATTATAAGGCAAGTACAGTAGGGCCCCGCTTTACAGCGTTCCGCTCATACAGCGCTTCCCAAAGTATACCCATATTCATTAGGTTCGGTGCTTATTCTGTTTTTCTGGCGATTTTCAGCATGACACGCTCAGCAGCTGAGTATCTGGCTGTCACTAAGCAACAGTTTTAGTCTGTGCGCAACTCCTTGTCAGGTGCCATTTGTCAGCGAAACAGTCGGTTTACAGCTCTGCATCTCTGTTTTCAAAGTTACAATACAGTACAGCAGGGCATCGCTTTACAGCGATTTCCGCTTTATGGCGGCGGCCTGGAACGGAACCCGCTGTATGAGTGGGGCCCTGCTGTATGTACTTTTTAACGTGAAAACAATATACCCGGTTTGACATTTTTTTTAAACTACATTTGAAGATTGCAAGACAAGTATTACATTTTAAATTCCCAACTAATTTTGCTTTATGAGGGTGGCAAAAAAAACGCGCTATTGAACCTACAGTATAAGCAAAAGTTATAGGTTTACATATTATATCAAATAAGTTGTTCCACATAATCATCTGTTAAACAAATGGTTCATTTTTTTACTGAAGTGCTAAACGCAGTAATTAGTGAAACATTGAATGCATGTAAAAATCATATTTATGCAAATGTGATAGAAAGACATTGGCAAAAACACAAGTTTACGATAACAAGAATGAATGGATTATCTTATACCCAGCAGGCATTTTCTTCTGGTAATGGAGTCATTAAGGCTTGTATACTGTATCAAGCTCCTGTCTTGACGGATAGCAAATAAAGTTACTTTTTGCATTAAAATAATTGAATATTGTAATGGGATGTATCATTATCTTAATGTCCTCACATCTTTATTCTTCCTGTTTTCTATACCAGGAGGTTGAGGCCAGCTGGAAACGGGCAGGATTTATGACGCTTGCAGAACTGTTTCTGTAAGAGGTTTATTGAAAAGTTCCACGAATTTAATAGCTGCGAAAACTCAGAATGTAAAATTGCAGCTGTTTTCTGTTACAGGGAGTAATGGTTTTGCTATCTATTGATACAAGGAAACATAATGCTAGGCCCTCTTACCAGAACACCCTCCTACTGTCTCTCTACTTTCCACTTAGATTGTAAGCTCTTCGGGGCAGAGAGTCCTTTTCCTATTGTTACTGCCACGTTTGAAGCGCTTATTCCCATTATGTGTTATATTATTATGTCACGTGTATTACTGCTGTGAGGCGCTATGTACCTGGATGGAAATATATATATATTAGCAAATGGAAATATTACTGTATGCTCATTTGCATGTCTTAGACAGGTCTGCAACCCCGCCTTTCACCATTATCACCCAGCGCACAGCTCTTCCACTGCAGCAAAGGATTCTGGGAAATGACATGCAAATGAGCACACAGTGCCACCTTTTGCTTCAAAACCACAGTTTTGATATATATATATATATCAATGTGGCAGTAAATGACTTGGGTGCTTAGGCTTCGTTTATATACAAAGCCTAAGCACCCAAGTCATTTACTGCCACATTCCTGCCGTCAGTTCCTGACAGGAAGTCAGCCTCTGTCTGGCCCTCAATGCCAGCAGCTGCTTCCAGCCTTTAAATAGCAGGCAGTTGCTCCATGACTTTTCTCATGCAAAGTATGTTTTACCTGGTTCTGCTTGAGCTCTGTCTTTGCCTCAGTGATTGCCTGCTTGTGCTTTACTTCTGATTGGACTTGAATACCCCTGCCTGCCACCTGCCTCGAACCCGGAATTGGACTTGACTACCCCTGCATCCCAGGCTTCAGATCCCAGGCCATGGTCAGTGTACTACTCCCTACCTCTGCCCTGCGGGTCCGTATCCTGTCTTGCAGTCAGCAACGTTAAACCCACTTAGCCAAAAGACCAAGGGAGCAACAAAAGTGAAAGAAATAAAATCTGTCAAAGCTGTTTCAACCTTTTGGGTCTCATCAGTGTGAGGTTGGTTATACTGGCTGTGCAATTTGAAGCGGGATAGGTTTCAACCACACATTATATAAATGGTGGCTAAAAAAGTGACAAAAACTCTCCAACATATAGCATACAGCAAATGAAAATACAGCAAGGCCCCACTTTTCGGCGATCCGCCAATACGGCGGTACCGAGAAGGGGGCCGCCATGTCTGCGCATGCGCAGAACGGGGAAGTCCGAGGTCGCGCATGCGCAGAACGACGGTTGCACACGCGCCGAACAGAAGTTGCGCAGAAGGGGGAGTTGCAGGTTTGCGCATGCGCAAATGCCGAAAATCGCCAGTTCCGCTTTCCGGCGATTTTCGCTTTGCGACGGGCCCTTAGAACGGAACCCGACACATGCCCGGGGCTCTCCTGTATCACTTTTGAGCCATTCACATGTCTCAGACAGATCTGCAACCCTGCCCTTCCCCATTATCTCCTAGCATACAGATCAATACAATCTTTGGTTTCCAGTATCCATGTCGGGAACGTTTTTGGAACGGCTATATCATCAGACTTCCAGATCCGAACTGGCACAAACCTAATCTGGTTTATACACTTCTGTCAAATGTATTTAAAGTGACATAAAAGCTGTCATGTTTGACACTAAATGTTAAAGGAGAATTAGGGGGAGAACCGCTGATCACTCACATGCGGCTCGGAGCGGACATGATCTGATTGATGGGTTGTTCTCAGAGTCTTTGCTTCTTCTACAGCTGGCAAAAGACGCAGGTTCCTATATTGTTCTGATGGATGATGAGAAAGTGAGATTGGAGCAGCTTCTGGGAGATATTCAAGATGGCAGCAGTGATGAGGACATGACAGTAAGTAATAGTGGGGGGACGTGCTGCACTTATTGCTCAACTAAAAAGGCAGACACTTTATGGCATTTGATGCTTATCTAAAACAGGATGAGTATAAATATTGAAAAGTAAAGAAAATTACTATATACAACGTACTATTGTAAGGAACTTAGATTTCTTGACTCATTCCCAACTATAGCAGATGATAATTGTAGATATAAAAAGCAATCCATAAATAATCAGGGTTTTATTTATAGTCTGTGGAGATCTGTCCTGCGCTTCCGTATGCAGTGTGGCAACTGTATGGCTGTCAGTCACTGGGGTAGCGCATGAGGGAGCTCCGCTGGGCCACGGATTGACCGGTGCAGGGGGTTTGTTGGTTAGCTGAGGTGAGCAGGCCCCAGACATCCGCAGTTGCGCCGGAATCCGCCATCTTTACCCTTTTATTTATAGTCATCTAACCCAGGGGTTCTCTACTCCAGTCCACAAGATCCCCCCCTCGCCCCTCCCCCCCCCCAACAAGTCAGGTTTTCAGGATATCCCTGCTTCTGCTGAGGTGGCTCAATCCACTTCTGAGCCACTGATTGAGTCAGCTGTGCTGAAGCAGGGATATCCTGAAAACCTGACCTGTTGGTGGGGTCTTGTGGACTGGAGTTGAGAACCCCTGATCTAACCATTATACACAAAATGAACAAATGGAAAAAAAGCAATGTTTCCAGGTGTCCGATCCATGCATCAGCTTCCTTAGAAAGATTCAGTTCCTGCAGAAGCAACATTTTCACTTTGTTGCTTCATGTAAAATGAGTCCGTTTTTACATGTCTAATTATTCTTAATATTGCCTCTTAATTCCTGTTCTCTCCCACCTCCTGTTAACTATAATGACGTTGCCATTATAAGGGAAACATAAAAACAAGCGAGAGCCTCTGAATGAACACTCTCCCTGCATATAGCCGTTTAGAAACCGTCTTCTCCACAAAGAAATTAGATAGAGATGGTAAACATGCGCCAAAGCATTTGCTTACTATAGAGACATAAGGGGTTAGGGGCTCATTCTCTATATCTGTGGAAGCAGGCAATCGGAACAATTTTGGCCAAAATTCCCTCTAGTAAATTTTTGGCCAAGAACAGTTCAATTGGAAACTTCGACGGTAATAGAACGAGCCCTTGGATGTTTAATATATTATTAAAAAATATGTAGAATTGTCTGATTCACTTAAAAATTGTATCAGTCGCCTACATTACATATAACTTATAAAACCCCGGCAGAGCCCCTCTATCTCCCTACCTATTTGTATCGCTCTTATAAGGACACAGTGCGCTACAGCCAAAGAAATCACTTAAAAAAACACCCCCATTTAGAGGTCTCTAAGAAATGCAATTCGTAATTCCTAGAGAAACAATAGAAGCCATATATTTGCTTTAGCTCAGTTACATTAGTTGAATGAAGCCAATTAGATTGTTAAATAGTCCTTACAGAAAGACATGGTTTAGAGCATACATTTTGTGGAAGTCTTTCTAAAATACTGTCTCAAGTTAAATAAATTTACACCAGCCTGAAATCGGGCACGGGGAGTTGGGACATTAGTTTTTTTTAATCCACGCAAATCACTTCCTGCAACACATTGCAAAGCACATTGCGGGCACCTCGGGAAGTAAATGAAATAAGGGCAGGTGAGACACGATATGTGGGAGGGACCGGTTTGGAGAAATCAGACTGTTTGTTTCACCTTGTAGGGAGATGTATCGGGTTGGGTAGTACCAGGGGACGGCTACACTCCGGAACCAGGAGAACACGACCAGCTGGCGAAAATAGATGCCGATCTGCAGGCTGTCCTGTGCGCTAAGGAATCCTTTGTAAGCAGTTACTGGGACACAAGTGGCCTCAAACAGACTTTCCAGGTACACCAATCTATACCAGGGATCTTCCACCTGTGGCCCATATACAGTAGGACTTTAGAGCGGCCCCTGGACTTAGCTGCTAGTTTAATTGTACTTGCCTACAAACCCATATTTTACACTCACTTGTAAGCCAAGGCAATGTAAATATATAGGGTAATAATAACTTTATTTCAAATAGCACTTTTCTCCCAATGGGTCTCAAAGCGCGTCACAATCACAGTATAGCCCGTGGTACGCAGCACATAGGATTGTTACACACAGCCCTTGCCCAGATGAGCTTACAATCTATGATTTTGGTGCCTGAGGCACAGGGAGATAAAGTGACCTGCCCAAGGTCACAAGGAGTTGACCCTGGGTTCCCCTGCTTCTACAGTAACTCAGTGTCATTGTTCTCAGCCAGCGCCTTTACTCACTGAGCCGCTCCTTCAGCCACACATGGTACAGGTGTTGTGAAAGCTTCCAAAATGCTAGCAGTGTAATCATGTGTAAGTCTTTCAATGTATCCAATATTACATTACAATGCTCTTGCAGCCCTTTGACTAGAAAACTAGTTGAAGAGCCCCGCGGACTGTGAGCTGAGCGGATTGGAAGAGCTTCAATAATGGGCACATTGCACCATTTTGATTCCGGGTCATTTTGCATCAACGTATGAAAGCGCTTTGCTCCACTTACACCGGGGAGTTTATTGGGGAGTGCTTATAGGGATAGTTAGGGAAGGAGAGAGCCAACGTGTGCATCCATAACTGGTGCAGTTAAAACCGAAGTGGGGTTAACCTTTGCTCCTAAAATCCGCGGCAGATTTAAGAGACAGGATTACCAAGATTCATCCCGATGATGCCGGCGCTAATTGAGACAAATGACAATTGCTCTGCATTTTGGGACAAATGTCACCATCCTAACATAGATATCCCTTCGTCTTATTTATATCCTATGATTAAAAACCGTGGTTCACTTAGATCAGGGGCGGCTAACTCCAGTCCTTCAGAGCTACCAACAGGTCAGGGTTCCAGGATATCCTGGCTTCAGCACAGGTGGCTCTGATTGGACCGCCTGTGCTGAAGCAGGAACTGATTGAGCCACCTGTGCTGACGCAGGGATAACCTGAAAACCTGACCTGTTGGTGGCCCTTGAGAACTGGAGTTGGCCGCCCCTGTGTTATGAGAACACAACCTGATATGTAATTGATATATTTGTTGTTGAAATATTATGTGGGTCCTCTTTCAGCTTTGATTTCGCATAAACTGCACTATAACTTAAGGCTGACCCGTGAAGTTTACATCACACACGCTTTCTTTTCCCAGCCAGGTACCAGTTGCTCACACAACGTGTATTGTAAACGCAGTGATTCATGTACAGTAGTAGGGCTTGTTTTTTTTTCACTAATTAGGCTCTCTAGCCTATCAAGGCCAAGAGCCACAATGCTCTGATAGATCAGGACTCACAATGTGACATTACCTAAAACAAGAACAGGCGCTCCTGTATGTAAACTGACTTATTATGGGATCCTCAAAGCTAATTATATATGTCATGGAGGAACATCAATGCTCCATCTTCTTAGCATAGGCTCAGCATCACGTTATTGTACCATGATGTTGCGTTTTTTCCCAGTGGCGTTAGGCCAGTCTTGGGGTTACTCCTATCAAAACTCCGAAATAGGGGCTTTTTGCTGAAGTGGGGAGGGAGAGGAGAGAGAAATAAACCTGGGACACAATGCGTTGTTATTTAAAGCAGAAACACGGGTTTCATTTTTGTTTATTACAGGTTTGAAGCAGGGGGTCTGCAGAGCTGAGCCGCGTTAGTTTTAGCTCTGGAGACCCTCTGCTTTCACACATACTTCCGTAGGTCGCTATCTCTTTTCAGTTAAAATGTCCTGGTCACACGGGCCAACAGAAAGCCGCACCGGATGACGTCACAGCTTCCTATTGGCCCGTGTGACGCGGGACATTTAAACACCGCCATTATGTTAGGCAAACAGTTTCTCCGACTGCAGCGATAGCGGCATCCCCTACAGAGATAAGCATCTCTGGAAGCAGGGGGTCCCCGGAGCTGAAATAAACCCCCCCCCCCCCCAAATACATATAAACCTCGTGACATCGGCGCGCGCCGAGCCTCTCTCTCATGCCGGTGCGCGCAGGAAGCTGAGCCCAGCTTGCTTCCGGCGCGTGCTGACGTCAGAGAGGCCCAACGTGCGCCAGCATCAGAAGCTCAGTCTGGGACAGTCAGTGAGGGAGGTTCGCAGCTAGGGGAGAGCCGGGCCCGGTGGCAATAAGAGGACTGGCAGCCGGGTCCCCCCGCAGCCACCTGTCCTGGCTCTCCCCCCCCCCCCCCTGTCGGCGGCCCTGCATGTCGTTATTAACGCCAGTTATAGTTATGCTATGCTCTTTACTGAAATAAAAACATGGCGTAAAGGAGGAATCCTAACAATATCCTACATGTGTTTTTTAAATAAATCCGTTCTGTAGTATTAGATACTTACTACATTTTTTATTTTAAAGTTAAACTCCATTACATTTATGATGAGTTTTAATATACTGAGCATCCTGTCTGTGATTTCTATAGCAGGTTTTAGCCCACCTCCCCAGCAGTGCAAGATCTTTGCAACACTTTCCTGTTTGTGATCATTTGTTGCCAATATTCCCAGCAGTTTGAGCTGTAAACTGTAACAATAGATGTTTCCTTAGTAATATAAGAATACATTGTAGCTGCTGAGTTACACTGGCCGAAGGTTTGATTTGAAACTGAAAGACAACCATTTAGTGAACCCTGGGAAACAGGATTTTGCTGATCGAACACGGGAGAACCAATCAATTGGCAGCTTAAGTAATTCGTTTTCAATAAAGTTTATCAAAGGCTGCATATATTAAAACAAACAAACAAACAAACAAAAAACAAAAGAGAATTTTTTTTTAAGCTGCTTGGATTGCCTGTTTCAATGGTAGTGCAGAGGTTACATGGCTGAGTGCTTTCACTTTAATATACACCCAATACATGTTGCTACGTGGATCTGGGGCTTTAAAGTTAAAAATACTGTATGCAAACCGACGAATGGATAGGATGTAGTTACATGTGTGAAATGAATCCACGCAGATGTTCCCCAGGCAGACATTTGGGACCTACTCTATGTGTGCAAATTATAGGCACTTTTCTCAGAGGAAGCCAGCAAGCCAAATTCATGTTTCCCATGTTATACTTAAAGCAATAATCTCATCCTTATGGGTGTCAGTTGGCGAACATCACCAATGTTTTGGAAAAATGAAACAAACATGCAATTATGTCTCCCCACATACTCCTTAATATAAGATCTCCAGTTTTATACATCCACGTGTATATTTAGCGGTTTCCCGTTTTTTTTGCGCAGTCTGTAACTAGATAAATCATAGAACCAAAAACAAACATAAACTATTGTTGTTGCAGTGTACATCATAGTTTTATTTTCCAGCGCTTTTCTCCCCCCCGTTTCTGAACCAATAGAAACTGAATCGGACTGTAAAACTTTGTTATATCTTTGCTCGGTCAAATTGGAAATCCATTCATTTGGGAGCAACAATGGAAGTCAAATCTTTGACACTCACACTCACTCCCCTTCCTCTCTCCCCTTCCTCTCTCTTTCCTTCCTTCCTCTCTCTTTCCTTCATTCCTTCCTTCCTCTCTTTCCTTCCTTCCTTTCTCTCTCTCCTTCCTTCCTCTCTCTCCTTCCTCTCTCATTCCTTCCTTCCTCTCTTTCCTTCCTTCCTTTCTCTCTCCTTCCTTCCTCTCTCCTTCCTCTCTCATTCCTTCCTTCCTCTCTCCTTTCTTCCTTCCTCTCTCCTTCCTTCTTCTCTCTCTCCTTCCTCTCTCCTCTCCCTCCCTCTCCTCTCTCTCTTAAAGCTTTAAAAGGGAGTCCTTCATTGGGAGTACTTCTTCATTGGGACTTTAATGGGAGTTTCCGTGCATTAGTGCCCCGATCGGCACTATTGTAGCTAACTGAATAGCACATTATGGGGTTTTAGTAATGATCGTGTCAGTAATGGAGTTGGAAAACTGTTAATAGGCATAAGTGGCAGGCAGTGCGGGCCACACAGTTGCAGGGTTTGGAGAAATGTGTGCCGACATGCTCAGAATTGCATTACCACGCAGCGTTTATACGATGGAATGTATTCTGTCCCCAAATAACATATATCTTTGATGCAGCAATCCCGCCCAATGTGAAACATATCAGAGCCAGGGGTCCCCCCCCGGAGTGAAACCGCACGTCTCTGGGGTCGCCCCTGGCTTCTGACATACTCACCGGTACAAGTAGTTCTGCTGCTTCCTGCCTTTGTCATCTCGCGGGCCAATAGGAAGCCACAAAGAATGACGTTGCAGCTTCCTACTGGCCCGCGTGATGTGGGAAATATCATCCGCCATTTTGTTTTCCCTGGGAGGGGACAGAACGCTGGCACCTTTACCGGTAAGTGACTGAAAATACTGCGGTTCAGCACAGAGGGACCCGTCGTCATCATTTTTTTTCTAAAAAAATCAAATTAAGAATGAGTGTCCGGGATTGTTTTTGCACAGAGCTGCAATGTGCGTTTTTTTTTACTGCTGATTGTGGCCTCGTGTAAACTTGCAGCACTGTGTAAACAGGAATGTTTTTGTTACTCCGTACAGCTGTTGAATGAAAAGATATCTCTGTCGGATGCTTGAGTACATTTACAGGAAATAGATTAAAGCGGGGGTTCTCAACTCCAGTCCTCGGGACCCCCCAACAAGACAGGTTTTAAGGATAGTCCTGTTTCAGCACAGATGGCTCAGTCTTTGACTGAGCCACTGATTGAACCACCTGTGCTGAAGCAGGGATATCCTGAAAACCTGACCTGTGGGGGGGCTGAGGACTGGAGTTGGGAACCTCTGGATTAAAGGAATCTGTATCCATGTGAGTAATACATTTAGATCATTGCTTCCCAAACTTGTTTACACAGTGCACCCCCCTACTAGAAAATATTTGTGCTGGGAACCCCTAATTAATAAATCTTATTGCCGACGCAGACTATCGCTAACAAACTGTGTGACCGATCCCAGGCATTGTAGTGTCCTAAGCTTGTTTGGGGAACACACGCTTAATAAGGCCCCAAGCTGCATGTGGGGGGATATACCTGTCAGCTTCCAAAGTCACGTCCCACAATGCCTTACCGCTGTGGATGCAAAGCATTGTGGGGAACGACATTGGAAGCTCCTGCTGAAAGTGACAGCGATACCTCCCACGCTAAGGAGCAGTTTGGGGGCCTTACTAAGTGCGCAGTCCCCACACGGGGCCAGGAACCCGCTATACTGCCTAGGAGGCGCCATTACAGATTTTTTTAGGCGAACCCCTTGGAGACCGCTCACAAACCCCCTGTTGGGAATCACTGATTTAGAGTTTAACGTTCTGAACCCTTTGTCATTTCTTTGTCTTTATCAGGAAGTTTCACCAACTGAGACTGGAAATGTGAACACTGCACCTGGGGAGAGAGTTTTACGTTACACAAAGGAGCTGAGAGAACAGAAAGTCCGTCTGAAAGAAATAGACCAGCAGCTGGAAGACCTAGAGCAGGGGTGGCCACAAGGGCCGCCAACAGGTCAGGTTTTAAGTGGTTGACTGAGCCACTGATTGAGCAGTCTGTGCTGAAGCAAGGATATCCTGAAAACGTGGCCTTTGAGGACTGGAGTTGACCACCCCTGCCCTACAGAACCACAGCGTTTGTGTCTAATATCTTTATACTGCAGATCGTTTCAGCGGTATCCCTTTCCTAATATCAATACTTCATTTGTTTTTTTTTAAATTCCAATATGCTCTCTTCTATCATGTCTGTTAAAGGACAAACTACAATTATTTGGACGTATCCAACACACACCAGTCTGGTAGATGCAGATGGGGGCGAAATCTTGGCGGAATGGGCGGATTTGGGACATTAGCAGCTGGCGTAAACATTTCCATAGGAAATTTCCAAACTGCAGCAGGAAATCCCCAGCTACAAATATCTGACGATATACCGATTGTTGCTAAGATTTTGCAAAAACGAATGGAGAATGTTGGTGAACATACTGGTGAATATTGATGATGTTTGGTGAATTTTTACAAAAATCTGCATTAATAAAATTGCTCCAACACATCACTACTTTGCAAATTTCTTTAGAAAATAAAAATTCCACTTGTGAGTTCTTTCACCCAGGTCCTGCAACCCCGCTTTTCACCATTATCTCTTGGCATACGATGCGTCTACTGCAGCAGGGGATTCTGGGAAATTACATGCAAATGACGACACAGTGGCACCTCCTGCTTCATGTACATTTTAACATGGGACCCCTATAAGCTTCTGCCTGCCGTATTACACAGCTTTTCAGCACAGCCGGGGTAAAGAAGTGCAGAGCCAGTAACCTACTCACAGGCTGTGGCTTCAACCTTACATGGGAACTTTTGTGATGGGAACCGAATCGCTTACCTGTAGTGGCAGCCGTTGCAGTTTTTAGTGGCCATTACTTGTTTCTATCATGATCAATGCAATTTTTTTCTACAAAAAATATCTATTTATTTTCTCTATTAGGGCAAAGTTGTATTGAGCATGTTGTGCTCGGAGCTGCTTTATATGTACTGTAGGATGTTTGTTTTTTTTGATGTTAAGGAAAGTGGAACAATGATTGTCCGGGACATAAAATGTGATACATGTCATTACAACCAGTGTAGCACTAAATTCCTCCTACGCCCCAAATAAGAAGCTGAAGCATATGGGGCAAAAGTACCTTCCTGGGTAAAAGTACTTTCCTTGGGCAATCCCTCCCAGAATGGGAGCTTTGGGCGCGACCAAAGTGCGGCCAGCGGTCCACCGCCACAACAAGTCATCTCTGGGCAGGTTGCCGCTGTACAATTCGTCACACTTCGGTGGTGCAGCGCTCCCAGTCTCGTGGCTGGAGCGGCGGTCACGGGACTAGGAGCGCCGGGCAGCCGAAGTGCGGCGAATTGTACAGCGGCGACCTGCTCGGTGGTGAGTTGTATCGGCGGCGGCACTTTGGTTGCGAGGACCAAACTAATAGCAGTGACACGTTTAACAAGTTATATAGGGGGCAATGTTTTTTTTTATTAATATTGTTTACCAAAATCTGACATTTGTAAGTATATTTAAATCCTTTTTAAGTGAATTTGTTTAAAGGGCGAGCAGAGATTTGGGGGAGGGGGCTGGGAAGTGGGGGGAGTTATTTATCAAAGTCTCCCGGCTGCGACAATGGGGCCACAAAAATAGCACCAGATTTGAAACCAAATGGGTTTTTCTTCCATTTTCACTAATTTTGCAGCCGGAACTAACTTTAATAAATGACCCCAAGGGAGGGGTGGGATTTTCTCTGGCTGCTCCCTTTTGACTAATGTCACTGTGTGTTCAACAAGAGTTTGCCCCTCTCCCCCAATTCTTATTGGCTCTGAACTAAGGAGAGGGTGGACTAAGGGGAAAGAAAACAGTTGATTGACAGACTCCCCCATGATGTGAAACCGTCTTCCCCTTACTTAGTAAGATTTAAACTCCATTCATTTGAATGGGGCTGAAGTGTAATACTATGCAATACAATACTATGCTACACTACTGCCCGATACTGATGTAGACTTCCCACTAATGGGTTAGACCAGTGGTTCTCAAACGTCTCCTTATTGCAGACAACTCTAGTATTTATAAGGGTGTGGAGGACCACCATGCATATTTATATCATTAACATGTTCATAAACAGAAATGATATCATTATAGAGACAGCCGTAGGCTGCTGGTGAGATATGCCTGAAACAAATTATAGTTGTTTGTAGGCACCACCTCCAAAGTCATCACAGTTTGACAAGCACCAAGTTAAACTGTTCTACTTATTGCTGCACTGCCTGCCAATGAGTTAGACCAGGGGTGCTCAACTCCAGTCCTCAAATCCCCCCCACAGTTCATGTCTTCAGGATATCTCAACTTCAGCACAGGGGGCTCAATCAGCCCCAGCTTCAGCACAGGTGGCTCAATCAGTCCCAGCTTCAGCTCATTCTGACCAAGCCACTGATTGAGCCATCTGTACTAAACCAGGGATATCTTTAAAACCTGACCTGTTGGGTGGGTTTGAGGACTGGAGTTGAGCACCAATGAGTTACTCCTTACTTCCATGAGGTAGACCGCCCACTTCCCTATTGTGAGTGGGAATACTTTGTGCCACTGCTTCCTTTTCTATGACTCTGAATCAGAGAGGTTGGACAAGTCCAAAACTATGAACCTAATACCTCCATAGTTGCGGAGTCTTGAAATCCCATGTTCAGCATTTCTCATGCACACACACACAGCCATATTTACCAATCAGTCTTCTGCTGTAAGACAATGTCTGGTGCTGGAAGACGCCAATTTACTTGAATTGGCGATAAAGGCCCGTATTTATTAAGCATAAAACACTTTATGGGCAATACAAGTGAAGGCGCCTTATGGCAGAGCACTGTTTAGTAAATATGCCCCTAGGTGTCTTTCGGAGCCAGACGTTGTGTTAAGCATTGCACCACTTAGTAAATATGGCCCTCTGGCTTTATTCCCTCCCTTAGAAATGTTATACCGGACATGTTGGACAGCTTTATTAAATAATACTAAACTATAGATCAGGGGTGCGCAAACTTTTCCCCTGCCTGCTCTCCTTAGAGCCTCATAACCCCCCTCCCCCCTGCTCGGCCCCAGCGGCAAATGACACGCGGGGTCGTGTGACATCACGTTTCCATGGTAACGTGATGTCACATGACCCCTTGACGCCGGGTTACCATGACGACGTGTCGCTGGAAGGTAAGTGTGTTATAGAGACCTCGCCCGGTCCCCCGGCATTTAATTTAAATGCCTGGGGGAGATCGCGGGACCTCTATAACTGCCACGCCAACCCCCCCCAAAAAAATCTAGCGCCCCCCAGTTTGCGCTCCCCTGCTAGAGATCACCTTACGGCCCACACAAGTTGCTGAGCCTTAAGATATGCTAAGGATATTGCATTATTTAGTCAATCTGGTCCGTCCAAAATATTCCAATATTCCATTTACGATAGAAAATTTCTGACCATTTATAAACTCACAAATCTCCTAAAATATACAGGCAGATGTACAAAATAAGGCAAAGGCGCAGGAAATCATTTGAAATGGTTATAATATGTAGAGGGAAAAAGGACCAGCGTTTCAGTATTTTGTTATTATGCTGGAGGGTGCATTATTTAGGTAACGGGAATAGATATTTTTTCTTTTTTATATTATCATGATCATTTTTACCAATCAAAAATACAAGCAGATACGTCTGGGCTTCTAGTGTGCAAAAGAATTATATCGTGCGTTTTTTAAATGTACAAAATGTGAGTACATTGAGTAGATGCGTTTGTTTTTATAAAGATTTATGTTTGATTTGCACGATGATCTCCTCTGTCTAGTCACCCTGAGGCACACTCCCACCAAGAGAACATCAACACAAGAAGATAATTAATTGCCGCAGACTTGGGATATGCTTTATTGAAACTTACACATTTTAAGTAGGAATATCTATAAGAGCCAAGATTTCCCAGACACACCTCTATATACAGTACTTGTGTGCACTATATATTCACAGTATCATTATATTCACTAATTCACTCTTTATTAAAATGTTTGTGGAAGCGCGGTTCAATACCAGTTTTCAGGTGCTCAAAAGGAGAATTAAACACAGTTTAAAGCGATTTCTTCATTGTATATCAGTTTAGAGATAGTGCTTACAAACAGACAGACAGGCTAGGGTTGCAAGGTATTGAACGGGAATGTCTTGAATTTGCACAGTCTGTCCAGTAAAAAATTAGGGGTAATACTGGGCATGTATGTGTATACCGGTATTACCTCTCTGGGCGTGTATGTGTATACCGGTATTACCTCTCTGAACATGTATGTGTCCAATATTAAGTCTCTGGACATAGTGACCTGACCGGCTTGGGGGGCCACTGGATTTCTCAGAGCAGGGCTGTTGCTAGGAGACTGGGCAGCTTCCTCCATCCTGATTGCTGCTGCTGAATCAGGCTGCGCGTATCGTGCCGGCGACGCGATGGATGACGTCACCCGTCGCAACGCGAAAGTTATAACTTAACTTTCAGCGGCGTCGCTGGCGACAGGATGATTGCTTCAGAGACTGTCATGTGGCGACCAGTCTCTGAAAAATCAAATTTAACCTACTACCAAATTTTTTTCTGCTCCGTCGCTGTCGCGCTTACTATAAGCGCTGGCGACAGAGTCAATTGTTTCGTTTTTGAGCGCCGTCGCCGTCGCTATAAGTGCAGCCTAATGCAGCCAATCAGGAGAAGGTGTCAGAAGCCTGGGGGAGGGGCCAAAGAGAGGAGGAAACAGCATGGAGCTGTGAGAGATGTGCGTGTGTCTCGAGCACGTCGCACCGTTCGCCATTTTGGCCAGTATTTTTGGAGAAACCACCTGGCAACCCTAAGACAGAAGCAATGCAATGAATTTCTAAACTACCTATCACTGACAGATGGCAGCCTGTACCCATGCTTAATAACAGGTACATTCAATACTCGCTTTTCATTAGGCCTGTTTGCTTGCCTTTCAGCAGGTAGAATGTGCAAATGATCAGCCCTGACAGGTGTTAGTACCATGTAAACAGCCTTACTTAGTTCAAGATTCTTATGCCTAATTAGAACAGAAAGGGGGGGTCGCCGTGTTGGTCCTCTCTTCCATGGAGTAACACAGGAGGGAGCAGGGGGTATGATACATTCTATTGGATCAACAAGTAGTTGATGTGTTACAGGCTTTCCAACCTCTCAGGGTCCTTTATGGTGTTACCCACCCTGAGAGGTTGGAAAGCTTGTAACATATCAACTACTTGTTGATCCAATAGAATGTATCATACCCCCTCCTCCCTCCTTTATGCCTAATTAAGTTATTTTTAACAATCTTAAACCTTATTTAAAAGATTAGAAAATAAGGCACCCAGCCAATGCTTCATATGCCGATGCGACTATCTCCGAGGCATGTTAATAAGGCAAAAGATATTTGTAATAAACCAGATGGCTTTGAGATTGAATGCAACCAATGTAAGGTATAGTCCCCCCCACTAACTCACTGAAAACATGTTTACGGGTCCCTCAAATGGAACTGACATGCAGATATCCTCTAAGTAAACTTTTCAGTTATCGATCTATTGGGGAAAAGGTTTTTCTTTTTTAACAGGAGACCTGGAACCCTGAAGGAGTGTTATCCGTGTTATCCGTGTTATCCGTGTTATCAGTGTTATCAGTGTTATCGGTGTTATCGGTGTTATCAGTGTTATCCGTGTTATCCGTGTTATCCGTGTTATCAGTGTTATCAGTGTTATCCGTGTTATCCGTGTTATCCGTGTTATCAGTGTTATCAGTGTTATCAGTGTTATCCGTGTTATCCGTGTTATCCGTGTTATCAGTGTTATCAGTGTTATCAGTGTTATCCGTGTTATCCGTGTTATCCGTGTTATCAGTGTTATCAGTGTTATCAGTGTTATCCGTGTTATCCGTGTTATCCGTGTTATCAGTGTTATCCGTGTTATCCGTGTTATCAGTGTTATCAGTGTTATCCGTGTTATCCGTGTTATCCGTGTTATCAGTGTTATCAGTGTTATCCGTGTTATCCGTGTTATCCGTGTTATCCGTGTTATCAGTGTTATCAGTGTTATCCGTGTTATCCGTGTTATCCGTGTTATCCGTGTTATCCGTGTTATCAGTGTTATCCGTGTTATCCGTGTTATCCGTGTTATCCGTGTTATCCGTGTTATCCGTGTTATCGGTGTTATCGGTGTTATCGGTGTTATCGGTGTTATCGGTGTTATCGGTGTTATCGGTGTTATCGGTGTTATCCGTGTTATCCGTGTTATCGGTGTTATCGGTGTTATCGGTGTTATCGGTGTTATCGGTGTTATCGGTGTTATCGGTGTTATCGGTGTTATCGGTGTTATCGGTGTTATCCGTGTTATCGGTGTTATCCGTGTTATCGGTGTTATCCGTGTTATCGGTGTTATCCGTGTTATCCGTGTTATCCGTGTTATCCGTGTTATCCGTGTTATCCGTGTTATCCGTGTTATCCGTGTTATCCGTGTTATCCGTGTTATCCGTGTTATCCGTGTTATCCGTGTTATCAGTGTTATCAGCAGCAAAACTGCGTGTGATGTGCGCGGTCCCAGCTGCAATCCCAGTCACCAGCATTGGGGCACTCTTTAGGGCAGGGATTCATCGTGTCTGCAGACATCCTATGTATAGTGCTCTGTACATTGTCAATGCCGTGTAATAAAAATAGTAAACAAGAATAAACGTCTATCCAGTCTCCACTCGCTGCCAAAGGGCCCATCTGGGTTAGAGGGGGGGAGGGGGGAGCATTTGGCTTGTAGAAGCGAGGACAGAGTTCAACGTCTAACTGCACCATATGTATCAAAGGTAAATAATCCCATTGATTTAACGTTTGACATAATTCCCAGAATTTTTCCACCTTTACTTTGATACATAAGCCCCGCAGGCACATCACAAGGCAGGGAGGCGCCAGGGCAAGGATGGCAAACTGCAGCCCTCAAGTGCCACCAACAGGTCAGGTTGTCGGGATATCCCAGCTTCAGCACAGGAGGCTCAATCGAGCCACTGATTGAGCCACCTGTGCTGAAGCTGGGACTGATTGAGCCACCTGGGCTGAAGCAGGGATATCCAGAAACCTGACCTGTTGGAGGGGGGAGGGAGGGGTTGAGGACTGCAGTTAAGCATTACCGTCTAGGATGAGTTGCTGCAGCCACTCCTCCAGAGCCAACCCGCAGCCAGCGATCAGCCACTGAGGGCAGCTCGCCGCCGGCCGTCTCGCCGCAAAGGTAACCCCAAAATCCCCTGATGTTAAGTCCTTACCGTAACCCCTTCCCCTAAAACCCTAACGTGAAAATCTAATGTACAGCTAACCTTCACCCTAAAAACCTTAACCCCCTCACCCTAAAACCCCTAAAGTTAACTCCTTACTAACTTACCTCAACAGCGAGATGGCCAATGACAAGCTAACCTTGACCGCTGACCGGCGGTGGTTACGCCTCACTGCTTTGACAGCGTGCTACGGATTGATGGATTGCGTTCCGTCACTGACGAGGGGAGTTCTTGTAGGTATCATTCATTGTGTGTTACCCGTTACTGCATGAATACTTTTTAAGTTGCTTTGATTACATCTAGTACCGGAGGAACCAAAGTAGAGCCTGAGCCGCGGTTATAAAAGGCAACGTACACTATATTCTCACTGTATTTTGCCGTCCATGTTACCCTGCAGCCTGTAGGCGGTCACATCCACGGTCACCCGGTTATCCGGTGTGGGAAGTGTGGTGTGGTTTTGGCTCGTAATAGTTGATGATTCAGAGATACAAAAACCTGCTTTATCAAACGTTGGAACCGAACCAACATTTCTGAGATATTACGTTAAAATGTGAAATAATGTAAATCTTTTGAAGTTCGAAATCGTTTCATGCTGTGCAATCATTTCTTAATTCAAATAACCCAATGAAGTTAACCAGACCATCTTACTGTAGCATCCTATCTGCCGTACGTGATATTATTTCTTACATCGTATATTCAGGACCGTACATACAAGTTTAGAGGTAAGGTGGATCTCTGCTCCAGACAGATTACAGTGTAATATTGTGGTGCCACTCAGGTAGGTTGTCAGCTGTCCAGTATTAAACTGGACTGTCCTGTATTTGGACACTGTCCAGTAAATAATGAGAGGTAATACTGGGCATGTATGTGTATACCGGTACTATCTTTCTGGGCGTGTATGTGTATACCCGTATTACCTCTCTGGACATGATGACCTGACCGACTTGGGGCCCATGTGATTTCCCTGAGCAGGGAGAGAGCTGGGCTTTTGCTAGGGGGCTGGGCAGCTTCCTCCATCCTGATTGGCTGCATTACCCAGCAGCAGCCAATCAGGAAAAGGTGTCAGGAGCCTGGGGGTGGGGCTAAGGAGAGGAGGAAACTGCATGGAATTGTGAGAGGGGTGTGTGTGTCTCGAGCACGTCGCACCTTGCACCATTTTGTCCAGTATTTTTTGGAGAAGCCATCTGGCAACCCTAAGTCAGAAGTAATACTAAGAATTCTTCATTGTCCACCTACACTTCACCCTCCACTGAAGAGCAGGTGAGTGTTTGTGGCTGACAGAGAGAAGAGATCTGTGTGAATGTTAATATTTCACACTAGGGTATTTGTGCACTCACAGTTTACCTTTATAATAAGGGAACTTTGTTACTGGCTTTGGCCAACGTTTAACCCGCACTAAATCACAAATAAGTATATGCTTCATTTATTTAACCCCTTCAGGGCACTTTCCCATACTTCACAAAGTTTACTCCACAGGATATTAAGAAATTACATATATTCTGTGTAGGTTACCACGACGAGGTTGGCGGCTTGAATCATGCTTTGATCAAAAGATGAAACCAAAGGACCCCTTTGTTACACAGACTTAGGTGCTAAATGTAAACAGGTCACTAGTATATTTTAGCCCAATTTGGTCAGAGCGCAGGATCTGTTCTTTTGTTTTCCATAAATGTAAGCAGGGCCGCAGACAGATTCCCCCCCCCCCCCATGACTATTCCCCCCCTCTATTTCCCACACTCTTCCCATGTATTTCTCTCCCCTCTTCCTCACTCGCCCTGCTTCACATGTATATCTCTCCCCTGCGTCTCACTCTTAGGCCGTGCACAGAGTCGCGACGTGGACTCTTCCATGCTAATCTATGAAAGGTAGTGTGGAAGTTGTGGCACGTCGACGCGGCTGCAGTTTGGGGACACAAGTGATTTTGAGATCAGAGGCTGCAGTCGCGTGATGTCAGCGTCACGGGAGCTGGTTCAGCCAATGAGGGTGAACCAGAGCCGTGACGCATTCGCCACGCTCCCGATCGCCTCCCTAATCTCCTGAAGCTCAGCAGTAGGAATGTTCACACATCGCGCGGGAGACGGCCGCGTGCAAGGGCTGGCGCGCGTACTCTCTATCGTGATACCGGCACCCTGAACACAGCCTTACTGCCTCTTTTCCTCACTCCCTCTCCTCTCACTCGCCCCCAACTTCTGTCATTTACCCCACTCTCACTCAATCCCCCAATACACAGAAAAAAACCACTCCCCCAATACACAGTAAAAAGCCCCCCACCCCCCCATTACACATTAAAGACCACCACTCCCCAGTACATATTTAAAAAAAAAAACAATACTTTTTATTATAAAGATAGACTTACCTTGCTGATGACCTGGCCCGGTGACTGCCGAGGGGGGGCGCGACTGCGAGGAGGGGGCTGCCGGGGGTTAACTGCCAGGGAGAGTGACAGCCGGTTGTGGGTGACTGCCAGGGGGGGGCGGGTGACTGCCGTGGGGGCGGGGGGAGGTGACTGCTAGGGATGGGTGACTGCCAGGGTGGGTGACTGCCAGGGGGGGGTGACTGCCGTGGGGGGGGAGGTGACTTCTAGGGGTGGGTGACTGCCAGGGAGGGTGACTACCGTGGAGGGGGGGAGTGACTGCCAGTGAAGGGTGACTGCCGGGGGGGGGGGGCAGAGGCTGGTGACTGCCGGGAAGGGGGTGACTTTGACTGCCAGGGGGCCCGTACGCCAGACAAAGCAGTTGCCGGCAGGCCCCGGCTCTCCCCAGCTGCAGGCCTCTTCCTCTATCTCTGTCCCACGGCGGACTCTCTGACTTCAGCGTGCGCCGGCCTCCCACTCATGGCGCCGCTCGGCGGAAGCTGGGCCAAACTCACTTCCAGTGCGCACTGACGTCAGAGGGCCCGGCGTGGGACAGAGATAGAGGCCTGCAGGTGGGGAGAGCAGGGCCCGGCGGCAACTGCTTTGTCCGACCACCCGCCGCAACCGGGCCCGGGACACCAGTACCGGCTGTCCCCCCCTCTCGGCGGCCATGAATGTAAGGCCAAGCCTTTTACCAGCTGCACACGTCTAAAGTGGTGTATACAGTACACTGCGCCTCTGATTAATGTTTTTATTTTATTTTAAATGCTACAAGTATTTTCTCATGGTACAGAACTGATTTATTTTAAAAAAACAACACGTAGAACATAGCTTGAACTGCAGCTATAAGAAATGAATGGATGTCACTATATGAATCTGTAATCAGCCTGCATGGAATTCTCATATACAAGCATACCCCGCATTAACGTACGCAATGTGAGGCATACCCCGCATTAACGTACGCAATGTGAGGCATACCCCGCATTAACGTACGCAATGTGAGGCATACCCCGCATTAACGTACGCAATGTGAGGCATACCTGCATTAACGTACGCAATGTGAGGCATACCCCGCATTAACGTACGCAATGTGACCGGAGCATGTATGTAAAGTGAAAATGTACTTAAAGTGAAGCACTACCTTTTCTCCACTTATCGATGCATGTACTGTACGGCAATCATTATATACATGCATAACTGATGTAAATAACACATGTGTAACAGGCTCTATAGTCTCCCCGCTTGCGCACAGCTTCAGTACAGGTAGGGAGCCGGTTATGCTGTTCAGGACGTGCTGACAGGCGCATGCGCGAGCTGCCGTTTGCCTATTGGACGATATGTCCTTACTCGCGAGTGTACTTAAAGTGAGTGTCCTTAAACCGGGGTATGCCTGTATATGGCTTTCTCCCCAGTTTCATATCCTGATTAGCGGCCCTATTCTTTTTGCACCCAACTATTGATCAAACTGTTTAGTAAATTCAACACATGCAGCGCTGGGAATTGCATGCAATAAATGAATGTAAGGCATAATTATCACGCTGATGCAAAAACAATACTTCTGGTCCACTTTCGATGCATGTTATTTATAACCCCGAACAACTCAATGTTGAGAAGATTTAAACAAACCCAACATCAGCTTATATAGGGAATTACTGTAGTACACAATCACAATTATGTGTACAATAACATTGGGGATACCCAAGACTATTCATGGGTAATAATGCAACATTCCAACAATACAAAGCCTAATGCAGAAATGTTAACCTCGAAGGGCTGAAATCAGTGAGATTTGGGGATTCTGGACTAAAAAAAAATGTCTGTTTAAAGAAAAAGTATTGATTTTTATGCTCTATTGAAATCGGAGACCACTTGTGTCGAAAGAATTGAGCCTCACAGATAATCAGTGAGCGTTGTTATCTGCTGATTTTCAATCGCAAGGATGTTCTAAGAGGAAGAATAATTCCCCAAATGTTAAGATTATTTGGGAGTCTTGCCAAAATTCTGATTGTCAATCTCAGGACGATTCCAATTCCGGCGGGCTCGGTAACGCTGTACAGAACAATGAAATGATTGCTTTGCTCTTTCCTTAGTTGTGTGTAGGAGTCGTTTATAGTTCCGTGGCGTGAATACCACACGATGCTTTGTTTGGAACCCCATGAAACGGCAAATAGAATAGCGCGTGGGAAATACTCATATACTATGACTCCATATCTGAGAAAGCCAAAAACATATCATCGAATGATATGACATCATGTAAGTTCAAGAAGACATCTGTTATATAACAAACATATGCAGCAATCCACGTCCCAAGAGACTGCACGAGACAGTCACTGCAGTTAAAAGCTAACGATGTTAATTACTCTGTTCCTGAACTGGCCAAGTCAATTCTCTGAAGATTTTATGAATCTTTGGAATAGTGTGGAAGCTGGAGATCTTGGTTTTTTGTTTTAATGTAGGCTGTTTTAATGAACTTTTTCACTTTTGTAAAAAGCTCTTCATAAAAAAAATGCTAAACATGGCTTTGAATTTAACTAGCGTTTGGTTTAAGAGAAACACTGATAACAATTATTACCCAGTAATTGTCCTATTGTTTTGTCCTGATTATCTACTGCAGGGGTGGCCAACTCCAGTCCTCAAAGGCCACCAACAGGTCAGGTTTTCAGGATATCCCAGGTGGCTCAAACAGAGACTTTGTCTTTGAGTCTCCCGACACTTTGACTGAGCTTCTGATTGAGCCACCTTTGAGCCATGACGCAAAATGCCTAAACTTAAAATGACTGTAATGCAATCAGATTTCTGCTTGAGTGTAATAATGCCCTTTTCCGACAGATGTCGCCTGACTAAATTATTAAAATAATAAAGTTAGGACACTGCCTGGTCATCTCACAAGACCCTGACACCCCTCCCGCCCCCCTTCAGACGTTACTCAGCGTACGTCTTTCCACGTCAAGCGCAGAGATGGTAAACCCCAAAGAATATAGCGGTCGAGCTAGCGATACCATGGTAGGCACTCGAAGCGTTTGCAAATCATTCATCGCTCATGATGACGTCACACTTTCATACTGGATTGCTGCGTCCTATGTTATAAAATGTAAATGTGATAACCCTAGTCTTGCTGGAGCAGCGTAGGGTGGCTCCCTTATTAGGATCCCTTTGCTTTACGTCACGAGGGTGATCCCTGCCACGCCTCGCTTGTATTACCTGAGTAACAAAATAACAACTGCTCACCTGGGTATGTGCCACTTTAAATAAAGCAATGTTTGCTTGGTTTATTTACACTTCAGGGCAGAGACGAAAGGACACAACGTTTCGGGGGAAGACTGCCCTTCATCAGGTGTGATAGATACTAATATACATTTATTGTCCTTGGGTGGGTTTATACTGTATATAGCAGGGCCCCCCTGGTGCCCCGTGTCTCCTTACCTCCCAGCGCGGTCGCGCCTGACAGAAGCAGGGACAGGTGCGGGCGGCACTGCGGGGGAGTATGGAGCGGCGATTGGCTGGGCGGAGGATCCGGCGACACCATCTGCAGGGCAGCACCATTTTGTGTATGCTCGGGCATGCGCAGAAGCAGTTGCACATGCGCAATAAGTTTCCAAGTGCGGCGGCCATCTTGTTACACCTCGTGCATTCGCAGGAGGCGTTGAGCGGCGGCCATTACACCCAGAAGCCACTGGGGCTGTTAGATCACATGGCGTGAGCCAGCAAATCGGGCTGCAGCAATCCCCTGTGGCCATATAGATACTTTTAGTGCGTTTGCAACCACGCCAGTCAGAGCTGGGATGCCATCAGGGTATAGGGTGTGTGTGCAGGTGTCTGTGGCACCTGCACTAGGCCAGAGACCCCATTAGGCCCCGACTCCCCTCAGCTTGTGGTTGCTGCAGGGACAGGCCCATAGATAGGGACACTGCCCCTTTAGTACCAGAGTGCGGGACGCGGCTGCATCCTGGACCAAGGTGATCTGGGACCAGATCACCCCTCCGTACAAAGAGACATTGTTCATGGTGGCACAGACCAGACGGGATACCACCCAACGTAGAGGCGGAGGCGTCGCGGTTCATCAACGGATCCGTGGATCCCATCTTTCCGCAGCAGCGTGCCCGGCTGTGGGAACACATGCACCAATCAACACTTTAGTGGGCAGCGCTATTACCTTGTGGACACCGGGGTGGTTGGGTGCCCGAGGGCTCCTTAGGTGTGAGGACTGTACAATTGAAGGTGATAGATATATATGGTCGTGCGTGACCAGGTGAAACTGAAATATCTATTAAGTTCATGCAGTAAAACTATTATCTTTTCACTAAGTGTGTGGTTTATTGTATGTGGGTCCTGTAATGGGGTTATTCTACAGTTAATGCTGGAATCCCGTACAGGTGGAGGGGCTTCAGAGCATCGATCCAGGTTCCCAGCAGCGGAGGCTCAGGCCTCCTGTGAGCCACAGGTATTGCACCTTACAAAAACCGTAGCCACACATCTCCCAGGGGATGGGGGAAAGTGTGCTACATGTATATAAAGTACTTTTTGGCTTGGTACCTATATAGCCTACAGAGCAGAGCAAACTTCTCCGTTTGCTTTGTTCATAATCAGAATAGTAAATCAAGTCTTCCTAAAACCAGGGCCAACTTGAAAAGCAAGTAACAAAAGAAAAATGGGCGCGTCTTTAAAAATAAATGATCCCTTAAAGATTTATAGTTAGAGAAAAGCGAGTTCATATTGTGCAAATGCTACACCCTTTGCCCCCAGAACTTTTGCGATCTGGCCTAATTTAGCCAGCGGCTGGGTTCTGCGTGCTAGGCCTGAACCGAAAACAAGGCAAAAGATTGTTTCTGTTTCCCACTGGGCTCTGATTTGCTCTATAAAGCTGCACCTTCTATGGATTACCTTCTATGAGTCCTGCTATGAGATGAGCTGCACCTTCTTTCACCTGCCGCCATCTTGCTTTGGCAAGAGAAAAGAGGGTTGGAGTGTTAGGAGAATAGCACAGTGGGATATATATATATATGGATGGATAGATAGAGGTGTACAGTATTAGGCAGAGAAATACCACCGACATCTGACCTACCTCTGTCAATCAGTTCCAGTTGGGTCTGGTTACCTGTTGGATATTATTGATATTACAGTATAGGTGAGCCGAGAGAGATACCACAATCTGACCTGTCTCTATTCTCTACCAATAATATACCAGCCACTCAACTCCAGTTGCGTAACAACACCCTGATCTGTGTGTGTGTGTATGTACAGTATATACATACATATACATAACAGAGATAGCCGTGTTAGTCCTGCAATAGTGCAGAATAAATTAGTACTTCAGTATTAGGTGATACCTTTTTATTTGGACTAACAATTCATAGGACAAGCTTTCGAGAGTTCTCCTCTTCCTCAGGAAGGAGAACACTCGAAAGTTTGTCCTATGAGAAATTTAGTCCAAATAAAAAAGGTATCACTTAATACTGAAGTATGTATACATAAAGCTCGGCTAACACGGTACAGATATCTGTCTCTGTCTCTATCTAGTAAAGTTATGGTGGGTAAAAAAAGTGACAAAAGCCCTCCACAGTAAAGCATATAGCAAATGGATATATTACTGTATGTTCATTTGCATGTCTTAGACAGGTCTGCAACTCCGCCTTTCACCATTATCACCCAGCGCACAGCTCTTCCACTGCAGCAAGGGATTCTGGGAAATGACATGCAAATGAGCACAGTGCCACCTTTTGCTTCAAAACCATTTAACATGTTACATTTAAATTTCGACCTTAATGGGTCTCCTCAGTGTGGGGTTGGTTATACTGGCTTTGCCAGTTTACTGGTCGAAACGGCTGTCTGTGGGTGGGTTCACTGGCTACGCATCTTAACCCAGGCTGTGCTCAAAGCTGTGAAATGCAGCAAGCTTAAGCTTATAGGGGACCATGTTAAATGGTTTTGAAGCAAAAGGTGGCACTGTGTGCTCATTTGCATGTAATTTCCCAGAATCCTTTGCTGCAGTGGAAGAGCTGTGCGCTGGGTGATAATGGTGAAAGGCGGGGTTGCAGACCTGTCTAAGACATGCAAATGAGCATACAGTAATATTTCAATTTGAGATATATATATATATATATGTATACTGTATGTACCGTGTTAGCCGAGCTTTAATAATCAAAAATGAATAGACGATACCGTTCTGTGGCTAACGAAATGTAACATTGCCATAAGAAGAGCTCAGTGTATCTCCAAGGCTTGCACAAATAAAAGCATTTCGTTAGTCACAGAACGGTATCGTCTATTCATTTTTTATTTTTTATATATATATATATATATATGTATATATATATATATATATATATAAAAAGTCACAGCCAGCACTCCAGTAGCATTCAAATAAAGGTTGGTGCATATCACATAAAAATAGACAAATGTACGATGCCGTTCTCACGGAGTCAGCAGACATCAGTCAGGTAAGTCAAGTAAATAGGTATGTATTAAACAGAGCACAAAATTCCAGCGTTTCGGTACCACATCTGACCTGTCTGTAATCTCTATCAGTAATATATACTTAGTTACCAGTTAATCAGTTCCAGTTGAGGTTAGACCTTTATCTGTTGGCTACACATCTTTTATACTATATTAGTGAAAGCACTGTATGCCTGCCTGCCTGCCTGCCTGCCTGCCTGCCTGCCTGCCTGCCTGCCTGCCTGGATGTCCGGTGTCCCTAGGGGAAATCTCATTGGTCCCTTGGCCCGCCCCCGCACACCTCTCATTGGCCTGAGGCGGAGTGACGGGCCAAAGGACACATAGGGACACACACACACACAGGGACACACACACACACACACACACGGACACACACACAGGGACACACACACACACAGGGACACACACACACACACAGGGACACACACGGACACACACACAGGGACACACACACAGGGACACACACACACACAGGGACACACACACACAGGGACACACACACACACACACACACACACACAGGGACACACACACACACACATAGGGACACACACACACACACACACAGTAGGGGGGGGGTGTACATTAGCAGCATGTATAACCCGGGGGGTGGGGCTCACATACCCGCCGGCCCGGAGCCTCCGCCTCTTCCTCCCCGAACATCAGCCTCCACACCCGCGCGCACCTCCTCCTCTCCCCGTGTCTCCCTGTTTCCCGCGCTTTAAGCCCCCCCCCCCCCCCCCGGCGCCCCTACAGTCAGCGGGGGAGCGAGTGCCCGGGACACAGCGGGGGAGCGGCCACAACAAGCTGCCTCCCGCCTCAGATCCACGTGGGAGCTGCCGGACGGGTGAGTGAGCGGCCTTCACCTCCCATCACCCCCCTTCACCTCCCCTCACCCACCCCTCACCTCCCTCCACCCCCCTTCACCTCCCCTTCACCTCCCCTCCACCCCCCCTTCACCTCCCCTTCACCCCCCCCTTCACCTCCCCTCCACCCCCCCCCCTTCACCTCCCCTCCACCCCCCCTTCACCTCCCCTCCACCCCCCCTTCACCTCCCCTCCACCCCCCCTTCACCTCCCCTCCACCCCCCCTTCACCTCCCATCCACCCCCCCTTCACCTCCCCTCCACCCCCCACCCCCTTCACCCCCCCCTTCACCTCCCCTCCACCCCCCCTTCACCTCTCCTCCACCCCCCCCCCACACACACATGTATACGTAGACACACACACACATGTACACGTGCACACACACACATGTACACGTAGACACGTAGACACACACACACACACATGTACACGTATACTCACACACATGTACACGTACACACACACATGGAGACATACACTCACACACGTACACACACACGTATACACACACAGGTATACATACACATAATGTATACACACACATGTATACACACACACGTGTATACACACACAAACATGTTGTATACACACAATATATACATACACACAATGTATACACACACACACGTACACATACACACACACACACACACACACAATGTATACACACAAACATGTATACACACACACACTATCCCCAGCACCACCACATCAGCACACCGGTATCCCATGCCCCCCCAGCACACTGGCATTCTCGGCTCCCCGCCATTCCCAGCCCCCATCAACACCATCAGCACTCACACATCGGCACCTTTGCACCTCCCCCATCGGCACACCCACATCCGCACCCCCACATCAGCATCAAACCCTCCCAAATCAGCACACCGATACAATCACCATCAGTACAGCCACAGCAGCACTACCACCGCACATGGGCCGTGTGGACCACTCCCCACCCAAATGCCACACCCACACCACAAACATCCCGGGCAACGCCGGGGCTCTCAGCTAGTAATGTATATAATAGCTAAACATGGAGATAAATGGCCTCCTTCTAACGAGTCTTGTCCTGCCTGTGTTTGCCCTCATCTTGTTCTTTGCCATACTTGGAAACAGACATACTGTAAACTACATTATTATTTATAATTAGGATCTTTATTTTTGCTCAATAATTTAGAAATGGCATATATAATTACACAGAAAACTAAAGAACTGCTCCAGATTACGACATTCTGCATTTTCCCTATGATCCAAAACCAGAACCAAAACCCAGAACTTTTTTATAACCAAAACCAGTGGTAAAGTGCACATATCTCTATGGCAGGGTGGCCAACTCCAGGCCTCAAGGGCCACCAACAGGTTTTCAGGATATCCCTGCTTCAGCACCGGTGGCTCAATCAGTGGCCATTCTGTGGAGCGTTGAACGTGATCTGAGCTGAGCGGTGGAAGAAAACTCCTCTTCTTCCATCATCCGTAACCCAGCGATCACATGATCACTCCCGCGGAGCGGTCTCCTGACCGCAAAGCGCCGGGAGTCCTGTGTGACGCTGTGGCGCCGTCACCTCTCCCGCACACAAAGGGACAAAGTGACGGTAGCACGTTGCGAACAAAATAAGTTAACATCTTCACTGTTACCGACTTCCTTATCCGTAAAGTAACAATCTTACTTATTTGTATCCTGTGAAAAAAAAAGGAATGTCTTGTGTGTCAGCGGAACTCCTGCTGAAGAGCTACTTATGTCAGTCTGTTGGAGTAATGAGGACATCATAATTACTTTACAGGCAAAGATAAAAAGAAGAAGGATACATTTATTTCGGACTGACAAACTGTTATAACCAAAACAGATGACAAACCCCCCCCCCCTCCAAAGTCGTTATTTACCGTGAAAGTGTTCAAAGTAGAAACATTTATTTAAAAACTAGCTGATATACCCGGCGTTGCCCGGGCGTGGAAGGGCAGGGGGCATGGAGTGGAAGGGCGGGGGCATGGAGTGGAAGGGCGGGGGGGGGAGGGGCATGGAAGGGCGGGGGGGGGGGCAAGGGGCGGGGAGGGCAAAGGGCAGGGAAGGGTGGGGGGGCAAAGGGCACGGAGGGGCAGGGGGGGGCAAAGGGCAGGGAGGGGCAAAAGGGCAGGGAGGGGCAAAAGGAAAGGGAGGGGCAAAAGGAAAGGGAGGGGCAAAAGGAAAGGGAGGGGCGGGGGTGGCAAAAGGCAGGGAGGGGCGGGGGTGGCAAAGGGCAGGGAGGGGCGGGGGTGGCGAGCGTGGCAAAGGTCAGGGAGGGGCAGGGTGGCAAAGGGCAGGGAGGGGCGGGGTGGCAAAGGGCAGGGAGGGGTGGGGTGGCAAAGGGCAAGGAGGGGCAAGGGTGCCAAAGGGCAGGGAGGGTGGGGGCCAAAGAGCAGGGAGGGTGGGGGCGAAGGGCAGGGAGGGTGGGGGCGAAGGGCAGGGAGGGTGGGGGCGAAGGGCAGGGGGTGTGTGGGCGAAGGGCAGGGAGGGCGGGGGCGAAGGGCAGGGAGGGCGGGGGCGAAGGGCAGGGAGGGCGGGGGCGATGGGCAGGGAGGGTGGGGGCGAAGGGCAGGGAGGGCGGGGGCGAAGGGCAGGGAGGGCGGGGGCGAAGGGCAGGGGGTGTGTGAGTGAAGGGCAGGGCCGGAGGGGGCGAAGGGCAGGGCTGGAGGGGGTGGGTGCAAAGGGCAGGGAGGGTGGGGGTGGGTGCGAAGGGCAGGGAGGGTGGGGGTGGGTGCAAAGGGCAGGCAGGGTGGGGGTGGGTGCGAAGGGCAGGGAGGGTGGGGGTGGGGGCGAAGGTCAGGGAGGGTGGGGGCGAAGGTCAGGGAGGGTGGGGACGAAGGGCAGGGAGGGTGGGGGCGAAGGGCAGGGAGGGTGGGGGTGAAGGGCAGGGAGGGTGGCGGCGAAGGGCAGGGCCGGGGGGGTGAAGGGCCGGGCCGGGGGGGGTGAAGGGCCGGGCCGGGGGGGTGAAGGGCCGGGCTGGGTTGGGTGAAGGGCCGGGTCGGGTGAAGGACCGGGCCGGGTGAAGGGCCAGGCCGGGGGGGGTGAAGCGCCGGGCCGGGTGAAGTGCCGGGCCGGGGGGGGGTGAAGGGCCGAGCCGGGTGAAGGGCCGAGCCGGGTGAAGGGCCGGGGGGGTGGGGGGGTGAAGCGCCGGGCCGGGTGAAGTGCCGGGCCGGGGGGTGAAAGATCCCTTCCCCTGCGGTTACTTACCTCTCACCGGTCCGCGCTCCTCCTCGGGTTCCTCGGCGGTCTCCGTTCCCCCCGGCGAGGCAGAGCTGAGATGCTCAGGTGAGGAGGTGGTGTGGGCAGCTGGCCCGTGCAGCTCCCGACTGAGAGAGCCGGAGCAGCGCTCCCGGGGATGGTGAGCTGGGGGCGTGGTCTCTAGGCCTGAAGGTGAGAGCGGCGAGAGCGTACTCTGGGGGGGGGGGGGGGGAGCACTGGGGGGGGAGCACCGGGGGAGAGGGAGCACCGGGAGAGAGGGTGAGCACCGGGAGAGAGGGTGATGTTGAGGTCCCGCGGAGTGGTGATAGGGGGGATTCCATTGTTGCGGGCCAGCCGCGGGGGGGGGGGGGTCAAGGCCGGGCAGCCGTTAAGGAGGGTGGAGTGTGTGTGTGTGTGTTTGGCCCGTCACTCCGCCTCAGGCCAATGAGAGGTGTGCGGGTGCGGCCCAAGGGACCAATGAGATTTCCCCTAGGGACACCGGACAGACATGCAGCCAGGCAGGCATACAGTGCTTTCACAAATTAGTATAAGATACATATATTTGTCTGCTTTAAAAAAAGCTTTAATCACACACATTAAACCAAATAAACACTCCACTGACATTATTTCACTTTGGTTCAAGGAGGAACTCAAACTCAGTCCTCAAGGGCCACCAACAGACCAGGTTTTATGGATATCCCTGCATCAGCACAGATGGCTCAATCTTTGATATTTATGAGGTGAAAAAAACAATGCTTTGTTCTGGGGAACACAGTTTCACGCGCACTGAATCCAGGCATGAGGTAAATTACTTGGTGAGGGTCCCTTGTGGTGCTCCTAATTCTCCCACGATCAATGGGGCAATACTTAGAGAACAAGCCTCCTTTCGGCTGCCAATCAGATGTCCTGCTACGAGCCGGTGCCTTTCTCAGCTGCTGTGCTCGTCTGCGGGACTGTCCTTGCTAGAGGTCAGAACATTACCAGCCAGCCACTGCGTTTTCTTGTGATGTTTACAGCGGGGTGCCGATGTATGCTATACTTGATGTGAGTTTTTAATATTTTGCTACTTCTCTATATAAACAACTTTTACATTTACCAGTCCCTTCGTTGCGTTCCTTCTTGTTTTTGTTCTGGGGAACCAGTGATAGAGATGGCTACTCACAGTGGCTGTAGGCTGGAAAAGGAAGTGTGCTTGCCTGTGCAAGCAGGAACAAGGGCTGGGGCTGCACCAAATAGCAGGGGGAGGAGGGACAGCCCAACTCACAGAGGAGTAAAAGGGGAGTTGCCAAGGCAACAGGCTAAGAAGCCAGGCAAGTGAGTTACATCTGTAACAGCATCAACAATGAGGAGTTACAGCAGTCACATAACAGGGAGAAAACCATACAGGGGCCAGAACGCTTCCTGTGTAACAATCTTGATTAAATATAAACAAATTGAGTTAAAAGATTCTTCTGTTCAAACTGCAACACAAAATTGTGCTGGTCATCAAAGCACATTTTTCTCCAACTTTACACACTGACTTCCTAGAAACTGATCTGTTGCTTCATAAATGTCTGTTTTTGTACAATTATACAGTAGTTCTGGTTTAATATTGCAAATCTCTTGGCTTTCATTTTTGTTCTCTATGTTGTAAAACGAATATTGTAAAATACTTGCATATGCTTTCTTCTTTTCTCTATACGTATAATAAGCTGCCGTTTTTCCTTTTTTTTTTCTTCCAGAAATGCCAACAATGTGTGGTTAATAAAAATAGTGTCTTTGAACTTTTATTTTCATGAGCAACTTTTATAAACCCTAACGCGTTTCACTGCAAGAAAAATCTCCTTCCCAAGGTTAACCACCTCCACGACTTAATCCTGTATACGACATATTTAAACACGTACATTTAAAATACATTATCATTCAATAGAAAGAAGACAGGTCAGAGTTCTTTGAATAACTGCATCTTTTTCTCTCTCTCACTGATACGTGAAATAATAAAGTATAAAATGATACGCAGAGGTACAGAATGTGACCGTTCCTAATGTACTAAGTACGCCATCTAAGATTTAGCACCTTTCAGCTCACAGACTGGGGCAAAACTGGAGCAAAGGACCTTGATATGTTTTAGTGAAGAGAAGAAAAATGAAGAACTTTCTCTTTGTACAACATACACTTTGTCCCTGCCCCGAAGAGCTTGCTCACTAAATGTTGGTGCCTGAGGCGCGGAGAGATTAAGGGCCATATTAACTCAGATGTGCTATTCCAGAAGACACTTTCCGTGCTGGAAGACACCTTACAGCTCCATAGTGAATGAGCCATACATGGCCATATTTAACAAACCAATATGGAAAGGTGTCTTATGGGGTAGCACTGTTTAGTGAATATGACCCAAGATCACAAAGAGAGTGGAGACTGAACTTCAAATCGGGTCCCCCTGCTTCAAAGTCCACTCCACTATCTAGGGTTGCTAGGTGTCCAGTATTGAACTGGACTGTCCTGTGCAGTAAAAAATGAGAGGTAATACTGGACTTGTGTGTGTATACCGGTATTACCTCTCTGGGCGTGTATGTGTATACCGGTATTATCTCTCTGGGCGTGTATGTGTACACCGGTATTACCTCTCTGGGCGTGTATGTGTATACCGGTATTACCTCTCTGGACGTGTATGTGTATACCGGTATTACCTCTCTGGGCGTGTATGTGTATACCGGTATTACCTCTCTGGGCGTGTATGTGTATACCGGTATGACCTGACCGTTTGGGAGGTCCGCTGTATTTCCCTGAGCAGAGAGAGAGCAGGGCTGTTGCGAGAAGGCTGGGCATCTTCCTCCATCCTGATTGTCTGCATTACCCAGCAGCAGCCAATCAAGAAGTGTCAGGAGTCTGGAGGTGGGGCCAAGGAGAGGAGGAAACATCATAGAGTGGAGAGAGGTGAAAGGAATGTGTGCGTGTGTGTTTCTTGACCGCGTTGCACCTTCCACCATTGTGTCCAGTATTTTTGGAGGAGCCACCTGGCAACTCTACTACTATCCCATAAATAAACTCTTTTCTTTACACCTCTAAAATATTATACCCCATAAAACCACTCCTGAAGGAATAATCTTTCAGCACGTCCATAGCACCAGTCATCTTAATGTCAGTGAAATTAGGTATAATTTACCAAATCAGGCTACAGTAAAGATCGTGTGTCTGCGAGTCTAAACACAGACCTGGTGTATTGTTAATGGGGGGATTATTTTGTCACACACAAAATGTCTGTGTTTCTAAAGGATTATCACTTTTCTGTTCTGGAAAATGTCTGTAGGCATCTTTGTAAATGTTTTCAATTTTCCACCCAGCTCTCTCAGCCGCATAACTCCGCTCTGAGTTTCTGTATCTGGAATGTATTTTCACAAGTGTACAAGGACACGGGAACAAATTGTTTTTCACTGTTCTAAAAACTTTTTCTTGGATTTTTTTTTCTCCCCTTGTATATTTTTATTGATTGAACCAGTAAACATTAAATTAGTGTTGTGTTGACCCTAGTGGTTTTTGCAAATATTTCGAAGCAGCGATACCCCGTGCTCATTTTAAACCAAGTGGCTCTCCGGACCTGAGAATCTGGGGACCACCCTCCCCCTGGATTCCCAAGATGGATACCTTTTTTTTGCAACTTAAAATAGGCGCCAAACTGTGTCAATTGGAAGCAGCAACTTCATCAGGGGGAGGAGTTGACAATTCCTTATTGGACAAGCACGTAGGACATATTGGAATTTCCATGAAGATCACCGGCACGCAAGACAGTAAATATTTCGGGAAGACTAAAAGGACCTCCTGGTTGGGATCCTGCAAAAGAATAGGGACATAGGGGGGGAGGTTGTGCCTTTTTATTTAGGGTACGTCGGTTTCACCACTCCGGATAAAGTGAACATGATCTGAACGGAAGAGGAGGGACCTCTGATGTTGTTGTTTGTCCATTCTCCTCTATTCTTCACAGCAGACATAATAACGGTCTTCAGGGCCTCTGACAGGGGGATGGGAGTGGGGGGGAGAGCCGGGACAACTGTCCCAGGTTCGGCGGCTCTTGGTGCCACGGATAGTCTATACTGTAAGCCGTGGCCCAGCTTCTGTGATCGGCCACCTGGCTGGGCCCTCGTCCACCACTTTGCTCCCCTCCGATACCAGGTTCTGAGGGCCCGCACACCTCCCTAGTCAACAATGCTTCAGCACTGTTCCTATCGCCCATAACCTCAGGGGCCAGGTCAACACGCTGTCCTAGGCCCGTAAAAGCTGTTGGCAACTTGACTGTCTTACACGCAGTAAATATGGTGACTGTTTACTTACACAATATCACGTCAAGAACTCTTTCACATCTCATTCTCTGTTGGATCACCATACATTATATTACTCCTCGTACAGTACGCCCTATGATCCCACAAGTTGTATGTGCACAACTACCGTATACCCTGGTATACCACTATAGTCTTTGTATACAGCATACACCTTCCTACCAGGAGCGTAATCAGCACAGAACATACTGACTCTGCCACACAGAAATATCCAAACTACAGGCGGCCCTCGGTTATCCAACGGAATCTGTTCTGGAAGTAGCGTTGGATAGTGAAACCGTTGTAAAGCGAGTCCCATGTTAATCAGTGGCGGTGAGCGTCGGATAACGCATTCAGGCATTAAAAAATGGCCCGCAGGGTTGCATTGTAAAGCGTTGTATATGCCATTCGTTGTAAAGTGAAACGTTGGATAGCGAGGACTACCTGTATAAGGTCTTTTACAACCATGTAAACAATACTGGATGGACTGTGTTAGATTGTATTTTAGTCAGGGGTTTGGCTCTCCCACACCCTTCTCTTTCATTGATGGAAGGGTCAAGTTTACACGGTCAAGGTCCCAGAAGTCCAGCAGCGAGGGGGTCAAGGAATTCACACAACAGGGGAACGCTTTTTGAGGATTTTTATGACTACCCCAAAAGCGTCCGTAGGATATTTTCCATCATATCGAACTTGATCCACATTGTCAACTGTTTTCACAGGTCTGCGATGCAAAATTCTCGTAACGCTGCAAAATTTGAGGCAAAAAAAAACCCCTCAGTCGCCATCACATGAGTAAAATGAGGGTGTTAGCATTTTTCATGACCTGTGGGTGACCCTGGTTTGAATCCCAGTGACAGATTTTCTTTGTGACCTTGGGCAAGTCCCTTTGGGTCAGAAGACTACTAGTGCTGCTAGGAGCCTTACAGTCAATGTACTTGAATGATACATAAAGACCCACATTCTCTCAGCAGTGCTAGACAGTGTCTTCTGGAGCAGCACTACTTACTGTGGCCAGGACTCTGTGCTTGTAAAGCTCTATGTACAGCGCTGTGTACATTGTCAACGCTATAAAAGAAGAAACGATTGGTTATAAAAATAAAGGGCACTGAGGACAGTGATGTTCAATTGGTTAAATGTAGCTGATTGCCACCTTTTTAAGAACAAAATGGAAACGGGCAGTATTCTAAAATAATGTTAACATTTCCATTGTAAACGCATGCTTTGGAGGGGTTTAACGATCTTTATTCAATATCATTTTGGTAATATGTTTTTTTCAATGGACCAGCAAATTGATGGCGGGTTCTTTACTGGGGTGTAGCTAAGGCATGGGCCAATTTGGGTTATTTATGGCTACCCCATTGAACAAGGACGTTACATTTTTATGACATCACTTCTAGAATAGATCTCTTCGGTTCTCTATAAACTGCTATTGAGAGTTCCAGAGAGGTCAGCAGCTGGGGAGCCCCGGGGATTCTGACTCCGAAAAGTACAGCCATAAAGTGAAGGATGGAGACAACTAACAAATTAGCAGCATCCAATTAAATCTGAGCTGACATCATAAAAAGTTATGTGCGCAGTTTACCCAAACCAAATGGAAAGGTTACCGACTCCTGTTTAACAAACCAGTTAAATAGTGAAATTACTGTTACAACTCAGGGAGAGTTAATGATATCGTAGTGATTTAACTACGCTGACATTCCAACATATGTGGTTAAGTTAGACCAGTGTTTCCCAACTCCAGTCCTCAGGGAACCCCAACAGGGCAGGTTTTAAGGATATCCCTGCTCCAGCACAGGTGGGTCAATCAGCGGCTCAGTCATTTTGACTGAGCCACCTGTGCTGGAGCAGGGATATCCTTAAGACCTGACCTGTTGGGGTTCCCTGAGGACTGGAGTTGGGAAACACCGAGTTAGACAGTGGATTTTAAGGTGTAATCCCAGGTAGTGGGACAAAAAACAGCCTTTTGTAAACAATGTAATTCTAGTTGGCTTCCTTAAACTAATATATGTGCGCTAAACACAACTATTACACGTATTGTTTCCATGGGAGGTAATTGCATTTCTTAGGGGTGACTGAACTGGAAAGTATCTGTCCATCAAGTGTTTTCTTTCCCCTTATCCCAGCCCGTCCTTACCAGAGGGCCAATAAAGATAAGGGGGGAAAGAGATAGAGAGAGAGGGGGGGTTGTGTCTGTGCAAACTCTTGTTGAACACACAGTGGCATCAGACAGAAGGAAATCCAACCTCTCCCTGGTCTCAGCTCAGTGTTTACAATCCAACGTAAAAATATATTAAATACTACTTAAAAGGTGTCAGATTTTGGTAGAAAGAATGCAGCAATCGCCCAGAGGTGACCCCCTTAAACATGTCACTGCCATTAGTGCACTTTGCCACTAGAACAGATTGATCCCTTTAAATGATCAGTCCATCATAGTGAACTAGCGGCAACAGTTTACCTAATAGATTAAATACGGGTAATTAACACTATTTGTAAAAAAATTCAAATAAGTATTTAAAAAAACAGAACAAATCTTTGTAATGTTTTCATCATCTTTCTCTAATATGTTTTGTGATAAGACTAAACTGATTTTTCTGGCCATCATTAACCAAACGGATTAAGGGGAATGACAACCATTACCAGAGAAGGTTAGAATTAAAGAGACAAGAAGAAAATAGAAACGTGATTTTTTTTTTTTTGTTTTTACATTAATGATCATTAAACCTGTCTAAGGACTCCATATGAATGAATGTTTAAAAGAAAAAAAAATAACTTGTCCCTAAAAAACGGTGTAATGGTCCAAAGTAAACGAATGCCAGTTTCGTGATTACCAGTTTAAGGCGTGATGACGGCTCCCGTTAAAAAACAAGTGTAAGTGTTTAAAAAAATGTTTACCTGCCCAAATCAGCGAGATTGAACCCATTAAACACATCCCTGCACTCTGTTTATTTATTTAGGGCAGTATTTTTCAACCAGGTTTCCTAGACACCCTAAAATGTTCCCTGTAATGTTCAGGTCATTTTAAAATGGTACCAAATAAAGAAGAATTTACAATGCATCCCATATAAATTTACCACGCTCTCGGGTTAATCGGGCCCAGTGGGAAGGCACGTAGCTGTGGCAGCCATCCTCCTTCTCCTTTCGAAACGCGGCGTCAAATAACGTCACGACGTCGCGTTACCATGGCAACGACACGTTGGTGATGTCCGCGGCGTCATTTGGCGCTGTGATTGAAATGCAGAAGGGGGGCAGCAGCAAGGAAGCTGGTGCGCGGCGGAAGCTGAGCCCGGCTGGCTTCTGGCATGCCAATGTCGGAAGCTCGGCACGGGATAGTGTTAGTGAGGGAGAGGCCTGCAGGTGGGGAGAGACGGGCCCGGCGGTAGCGAGAGGACCGGCAGCCGGGCAAATAAGTTGGGCCTGGCCAGAGGTCGGGCCCAACTTCCAACGCCAGCCGGTTGGGTCCCTCGCAGCCCCCGGGCCACTTGTCCCTGCTCTCCCCCCCTGTCGGCGGCCCTGCTTACAGTGCATCTGATCTCAGACACTATTAGAGAGGGTTGGGGTTCCTTACAATGCATCTGACCTCAGACACGCTATTAGAGAGGGTTGGGGTTCCGCAGAATTTCACAATATAATTATAAGGTTCCGTAACCAAAAAAGTTTGGAACCCACTGATTTAGGGTCCCTATGGATCGCACCAGCGCACGCTGTTTCATTTTCCAACTCCTTTTGCAGTTTAGGAACAATAGTGCATCAGGGGTCACACGGAACTACCAGACCATGAAATTCAGCCAGCAAAAGAACTGGAACAGGAGAGGTGAATGATTTATTTGTGATGGGAGACTATTGTTTTCTGTATGTGCAATATAATTGCTGTCAATGCAAGGCTGTTAAAATTCCCTGCTAATAACAACAGGAATGTTATATTGTAGCTTCAAGGGAACATAAAGGAAGCTTCATACTCAGCACTTTAACAATATCACAGCACATGGCAGGTTTTTTTTTTGTGCTGTCTTGGCACAAGATACTAAATCTTACTGTGGTTTGGCAATTACCATGTAAATTAGAACCCACTTGAGTATCCCAAACCCCTTCCCCCCTCTTTGGCTGTTCTGTAGCTGGGCGCCCAGGCGTGTAAAATTCACTTTAGGTTTGGAAGGTCACATGCGCTTTTATCCTTATTCAAATGCACTAAGAAAATTTCAGAGGCTTTTCAGCTTCTGGGCTAACGAGAGGAGGCGAGAAGGGGGCATCTTTCTGTCTCAAAGGGGTGCTTGAAATTCCACAAATTAGCCTGATCCGTGCAATGTTAATTCATTCACTAATTATATTTGGTTGGTTATTATTTGCACGGTTTGTGCAGGTTTCCGCCCTCTCTGGCAGTGAAAGGGGTGACAATATCAGGTGCTTAGTCCGACTCAGAACATGCAGCTGACCAGGGCTTCCTGGCACTTTTGACTTCCAAATGCCTTTTTAACTGGGATTTCCCCCTGAAGTTGTAAACTTACTTAATACAGAGGCTTGACGTAGGTCAATTTATATTCATGGGTCAACAAATCCACGCAGCGAATCGCAGGGTTACGATGAGACGCTAGAGTAGAAAATGTGGGAGCTGGGGAACGTCGGAGCATCATTATTATAATATGTCCTAACACAAACATTTGAAGGGTCAGTCCCTCCTAGGACCAAAGTGCACTAATGTTTAAGGAGTCACATCTGGGTGACTGATGCATTTTTTGTTTTGACCAAAATCTGACACCTTTTAAGTATTTTTGAATATTTTATTTCTTTAAGTTAGATTGTAAACACTTTGATCTGAGACCAGGGAGCGGTTTGATTTCCTTTTGTCTGATGTCACATTGTGTTCAACAAGAGTTTGCACAGGCAGAGCCCCCTCTCTCTCCCCCTCTTATCTTTATTGGCCCTCTGATAAGGACGGGCTGGGATAAGGGGAAAGAAAACACTTGATGGACAGATAATTTCCCATTCCGACACCCCTAAGAAATGCAATTACCTTCCATGGAAAAAAAATAAGTGTAATAGTTGTGTTTAGCGCACCTATATTAGTTTAAGGAAGCCAACTAGAATTAAATTATTTACAAAAGGCTGTTTTTTGTCCCACTACCTGGGATTGCACCTTCATATCCACTGTCTAACTTAACCACATACAGTGTGTTGGAATGTCAATGTAGTTAAATCACTAAGGCTGCGCTTATAGTGCGCGCGACGGTGACGTGACGGATGACGTCACCCGTTGCCAATAGCGAAAGTTGTATTTCGCTTTCCGGCCACGTCGCAGGCGACCAGGTCTTTGATTGGTTCAGAGGCACATGTGGCGACAGCCTCTGAAAAATCAAATTTGACCGGCTTCAAGAATTCACGCCGCCAGCGCCGCTCCTGTTGCTCCGTCGCGTCACGCTTACTATAAGCGCACGCGACGGCGACACTATAAGCGCAGCCTAAGATATATCATCAACTCTCCCTGAGTTGTAACAGTAATTTCACTATTTAACTGGTTTGTTAAACAGGAGTAGGTAACCTTTCCATTTGGTTTGGGTAAACTGCGCACATAACTTTTTATGATGTCAGCTCAGATTTAATTGGATGCTGCTAATTTGTTAGTTGTCTGCATCCTTCACTTTATGGCTGTACTTTTCGGAGTCAGAATCCCCGGGGCTCCCCAGCTGCTGACCTCTCTGGAACTCTCAATAGCAGTTTATAGAGAACCGAAGAGATCTATTCTAGAAGTGATGTCATAAAAATGTAACGTCCTTGTTCAATGGGGTAGCCATAAATAACCCAAATTGGCCCATGCCTTAGCTACACCCCAGTAAAGAACCCGCCATCAATTTGCTGGTCCATTGAAAAAAACATATTACCAAAATGATATTGAATAAAGATCGTTAAACCCCTCCAAAGCATGCGTTTACCATGGAAATGTTAACATTATTTTAGAATACTGCCCGTTTCCATTTTGTTCTTAAAAAGGTGGCAATCAGCTACATTTAACCAATTGAACATCACTGTCCTCAGTGCCCTTTATTTTTATAACCAATCGTTTCTTCTTTTATAGCGTTGACAATGTACACAGCGCTGTACATAGAGCTTTACAAGCACAGAGTCCTGGCCACAGTAAGTAGTGCTGCTCCACCTTTTAAGTAGTATTTAATATATTTTTACGTTGGATTGTAAACACTGAGCTGAGACCAGGGAGAGGTTGGATTTCCTTCTGTCTGATGCCACTGTGTGTTCAACAAGAGTTTGCACAGACACAACCCCCCCTCTCTCTCTATCTCTTTCCCCCCTTATCTTTATTGGCCCTCTGGTAAGGACGGGCTGGGATAAGGGGAAAGAAAACACTTGATGGACAGATACTTTCCAGTTCAGTCACCCCTAAGAAATGCAATTACCTCCCATGGAAACAATACGTGTAATAGTTGTGTTTAGCGCACATATATTAGTTTAAGGAAGCCAACTAGAATTACATTGTTTACAAAAGGCTGTTTTTTGTCCCACTACCTGGGATTACACCTTAAAATCCACTGTCTAACTCGGTGTTTCCCAACTCCAGTCCTCAGGGAACCCCAACAGGTCAGGTCTTAAGGATATCCCTGCTCCAGCACAGGTGGCTCAGTCAAAATGACTGAGCCGCTGATTGACCCACCTGTGCTGGAGCAGGGATATCCTTAAAACCTGCCCTGTTGGGGTTCCCTGAGGACTGGAGTTGGGAAACACTGGTCTAACTTAACCACATATGTTGGAATGTCAGCGTAGTTAAATCACTACGATATCATTAACTCTCCCTGAGTTGTAACAGTAATTTCACTATTTAACTGGTTTGTTAAACAGGAGTCGGTAACCTTTCCATTTGGTTTGGGTAAACTGCGCACATAACTTTTTATGATGTCAGCTCAGATTTAATTGGATGCTGCTAATTTGTTAGTTGTCTGCATCCTTCACTTTATGGCTGTACTTTTCGGAGTCAGAATCCCCGGGGCTCCCCAGCTGCTGACCTCTCTGGAACTCTCAATAGCAGTTTATAGAGAACCGAAGAGATCTATTCTAGTGATGTCATAAAAATTTAACTTCCTTGTTTAATGGGGTTGCCATAAATAACCCAAATTGGCAAATGCCTTAGCTGCACCCCAGCAAAGAACCCGCCATCAATTTACTGGTCCATTGGAAAAACTAATGGCAGGGGTACGGGCTGAAGCAGTGGCTCAGTGAGAAAGGCACTAACTCTGTGAATAATGAACGATACTGAATCTGAAGCAGGAGAACCTGGTTCCAATCCCGGTCTCAACTCCTTGTGACCTTAGGCAATTCCCTTTATCTCCCTGTGCCTCCGGCACCAACAACATAGATTGTAAACTCATCTGGGACAGGAATTGTGCAGCACCTTGACTCCCATTGGGAGAAAAGCGCTGTCCGGAATAACGTTGTTATTATTATTACATGTTTAAGGGGTCACATCTGTACGATTGCTGCATTTGTTACCCAAACCTGACCCCAAGTATATTTAGATTCATTTTTGATGGACGTTTGAAAAACCCCCAAATTCATCAAACTCCGTTCAGTGTTAACGCACCTGATTCAGCGTAAACACCCATTAACTGGAATGGAAATGAATGCCAGATCCGGTGCATTAAGCCGTGACCGAGTTGGATGACTTCACGCTGACACTTGGGAGAGGTTTGACTTCCTCTGGCTGCTCCCTTCTGTCTGATATCATTGTGTGTTCAACAACAGTTTGCACAGGCAGAGCTCCCTCTTTCCTCCACTTCTCTTATCTTTAGTGTCTCCCTGGTAAGGTGGGAGAAGGGTAAAGGGAGAAGTAGCGGCTCAGCGAGTAAAGACACCGACTCTGTAAATAACGACACAGTTTGGAGCAGGGGAACCTACTTCAGTTCCCGGTGTTGGCTCCTTGTGACCTTGGGGAAGTCACCTTATCTCTCTGTGCCTCAGGCACCAAAAACACAGAGAGTAAGATCACCTGCGCAGAGACTGTGCCTATAATAATCCTGTGTGCTGTACTGTAGTTGGGAAGCACTTGTTTTCTTTATTATTAATAGTAATAATACAAATATTTAATTGACAAACAGAAACCCAGAAGAATTTACATTTGTAATTAATTACCAAAAAATGGAAGCAACAAAGATTGGGATGGTTAGATTTGTTCAAGGAAGCCTGTTAAACACTTTACAGAATGTTCTTTTCTACATGGGGTTGCATCTTTAAAATGATCATTATTAATCTAAAAGTCATATATGTTCTCTGTTTTGCATTGAAATCATATTCTTTTCCGGACAGTGCTGGAACCTTCCTACGATACATATGAAAATTATATTCATAAAACTCTAGCTAGAATAATATAGTATTTGCCTGTTGATTGCTACAATAACCATTTGTGTATATTTGCATATTTCTTAACCCAGGGGTTCTCAACTACACTCCTCAGGACTCTCCAACAGGTCAGGTTTACAGGATATCACCACTTCAGCACAGGGGGCTCAATCAGTTATTCAGTCCCTGCGTCAGCACAGGTGGCTCAATCAGCCCCTGCCTCAGCAGAGGTGGCTGAATCAGTTTTCGACTGAGCCACCTGTGCTGAAGCAGGGATATCCTTAAAATCTGACCTGTTGGGGGGGGGGGGGGTCCCGAGGACTGGATTGGAGAACCCCTGTCTTAACCCATTAAGTGCCAGACCTCAAGGGTTTAAGGCAGCCGCCCACCGTTGTGCACAAGAACATTGCGATGAACCCACCAATGTCATCAATAACAATATATTTCACTTATAGACTGTTGGCGGAATATGCTATTTATAGAATTTTGCAGGCACTAGTCCCTACCCTAAAGAGCTTGCAATCTAATTGAAGTGACCTGCTCGAGGCCACAAGGACAGCCGGCCCTGGGATTACTCGCTTGAAAGGCAGCGTTCTGACCACTGACCCCCCCCCCTCCCTTAATCATTTTGTCCGGTTGATGTAAAGCTGAAATATCTTAGGCCGCAGGTGTTCCCCGAAGCTCTGATCCAGGGGGTCCCCAGAACAACGATCATTACAAGTATATACAAATCATTTTGATTTACTTCAAATCACCGACAGGGTAGAAATTTCATAAGCGCAAATCTCAATCCCCTTTGTGGGTCAGAGGGATCAGCAATACCTTATCCATCAATGCGTTGCCAGGCCCTGCGACACCAGAGGAAGGGCCCAGCTACAGTAATGCACTGATACAGATACACAAACACTTCACATACGGCACACACACACACATACCAAGACACACACACGTATTTAATATGTGTATACACTGCTGACCTTGTAAGGCTAAGCTTATAGTCCCTGCGCTACCGAGCGCCTCGCCTCACGCCCTCCAGTGATCTGTGAACTTGGCTGCAGGAGATAGGGGAGGCGTGGCGGGGGCGTCACGAAGCTGGTTCCGCCCTCATTGGCTGAACCACTCACATGGTGCGGACGTTACGCGGCCGCACTTGAAAAGACAACATTTTTTGTCTCTTCAAATCGTGCCCCGTCGCGCACGCACGCAGAGCGCCTCACAGGCATTAGGTCATTTGAGGTTGGCGAGCGAGCGCCATCGCGCGCTGTGTAATCTCAGCCTAAGCCTGTGATTGATGACACGGAGTTATGCCACATCCCTGTATGATGGAGATTCGGGGCCATGTTTACTAGTGGTGCTATGGCGTGAGACACATTCTGGCTCCTAAAGGCACCCCATGGGCTCATTCTCCTAATGGCTTATTAAATTAAATGGGCTGTAGGTGTCCGCTCGCACCAGAAAAGCACCGCTTAGTAAATATGGGTCGCTGTCCAGTTCTTCTGGTCTTACTCTGTTATACTGACACTGCCGGACCAGCCACTGAGAATACAGAACCAGCACTGGGGTTGTGTACCATCCTCAACTTTGCAGGGTGTTTCACAGAGTGAAACAGCAGATACCGGAGGCTGAATGCGAGGACGGAGACACAATTCCCCTAATTCAACGGGAAGATGAGGAAGTGACTTCTATACAGCTGAATGACAGTCAGTACATTGGGAACTGGGCGTTATTCCTAGGGATGAGTGAATGTGTCAAAAGTCGAGTCACAGCTTTGTTACCTTTTTTCTAGCAACAGTCAAATCGGTGCGACATTCCAGCGCGGTTTTATAGAACACTTGGAACGGTAGTAAAATAGGTCTCTCTCTCCCCTATCTCTCTCTCTCCCACCCCTCTCTACTCCACCTCTCTCCCTATATCTCTCTCTCTCCCACCTCTCTCCCACCTCTCCCCCACCTCTCTCTCCCTATATCTCTCTCTCCCACCCATCTCTCCCATCTCTCTCTCCCTATCTCTCTCTCTCTCTCCCCCACCTCTCTCTCCCACCTCTCTCTCCCCCACCTCTCCCTCTCTCCCATCTCTCTCTCCCTATCTCTCTCTCTCCCACCTCTCTCTCCCACCTCTCTCTCCCCACTTCTGTCTCTCCCGGAGGAGGGAGAGAGAGAGAGACAGGGGGAGAGACCTATTTGACTAGAGTCTCAAGTATTATATAAAACCGCTTTCTCTCCCTCTACCCCCCCCCCCAAAGTCTAACTCTCCCCTCCCCTGTCTAACTCTTCCACTTTCTCTCCCCCCTGTCTAATTTCCCCCCTGCCCCCCCCCATTTCTTTCTCTTCCATCATTTAAGGTTCTGTCACAACATTCGCAAACGGATTGAATGTGCGAGGGTGGCCGGTGGCTCTGACAGCACGCGAGCCAAGGTAGACGAATGTCACTTCTTAAAACCAAGCCGAATATCCGCGGCTACGAAAGAAACTCCTCTTTCGTGGAGAATTCGAATGGCGCCGAAAAGGTCGCCTATTTCCAGTAATTCCACATCTCACCAAATCTGGGAGACTCGTGGAGCCTGCAGCCAGCTGGAAAGCACGGTGTAAAACCTTCGCTGAACTTGGCTATTCCCATTTATGAGATGTCACTGTGGATTGAGTGTGAATTTCTGGCCCAGTGGGTCCCACGTGGGAAATCCTCAGTGGGCCCTGCCACCATGTGGCCTCCTCAACAACAGTCACACTGGCCGTGTCTGCCAGAAATAGTGGTGGACTCTAGACTGGCTGAATCTCCCCTGCTAATCTGCTCTGGGGCTTTTTCAATACTTTGGAATTCACTTATTTATTTATTTATAAAAATGTGTTACCAGGAAGTGATACATTGAGAGTTCTCTCGTTTTCATGTATGTCCTGGGCACAGAGTTATAACAATACATGGTTACATTAAAAGAACAGAGGTTATGCAGTCAATTCACAGACATTTCACGGACAGATAGAGTTGGAAAAATTGGGTGCAGGGGATAAAGGGCTTGTGAGTTTCAGATTGAAATAGAGCAGCTTTAACATCAGCAAACTGTAAGGTCCGCCGCTAAGCCCCGTCCCTCAGGCGCATCACGTGACAGGGATGCTGGGCTGCGCACGGCTGGAGCTGCGTGCGCACGTAGTGGCAGCGGTGTGGAGGCACGACCCCGGCGGGGACGCAACACACCCGCGCCATCACGTGACGTCCTCAGGCCGCGCACCTCCCATGCGCACGTCACTGAACCAGCAATCAGCTGATCGCCGGACTGCAACCACCTGTCACGGGATACCCCTGTGGCGGGTAGGATCTCGGTGGCCGGAACAGCAGGAGCGTAGTAGGGGTCACAATCAGAGGTCCGAGGCAAGCGGCAGATAGCGTAGTCGGGTAACAAGCAGGGGTCCGAGGCAGGTGACAGATAGTGGAGTCGGGTAACAAGCAGAGGTCGGCAACGAGGAGACTGGAACAGGACAGGGGAGCAGGACAGGTCTGGGAGCAGGGACTGAGACCGGGGAACAAACAGGGACAAGCCAGATTACCAGCAAGGGCCTTTACTATGAACAGGATCAAATACAGGACTGGTACAGGAACAGATCAGGATCAGAGACAGAAGCATGTGCATAGGAGTCTGACTCAAAACAAAGGCAAGCAGAACTATAAGACAGAGAGAGGAGCAACAAGAAGGAACCTAGAGCAAACAGAAAGCAGCAGCACACCCAGTGGACAAGGAAAGAACTATGGCTAGGCAGGAGGTCTAGGAGACCCTGACAACACCTGATGCAGATTCCCTACTTCTCTCTCTGTGCTCCGCCATTGGTGGAATTCCCTCACACCCCTGTCCTTGATTGGCTCCTTGCCCTTCTTATACTGGGCTCTCCCACTTCCTCATTGCTGAGCATAACTTCTGTTTATGCGTTGAGCTTGCTGTTGATCGTTTGTTCCTGTTCTGTTTGTGCCTTGACCATAGCTTGCTTGGACCAGCCCTGTCTCCAGTCCTGAAATTTGGCATCACTGTGGATTCCTACTATCTCCAACCCTTTGACCCCGGCTACATACCTCGACCATTCTACGCTCTCTGCTCCTGGACCACTCTCCTCTCTCCAACACTGAACCACAGCAAGTACCTTGACTATCCTGATGTCAGGGTCTCCTAGACCTCCTGCCTAACCATAGTTCTTCTTTGTCCACTGGGTGTGCTGCTGTCTTCTGTTTCCTCTGGGCTCCTCTGTCTGTCTGTCTTCTTGTTGCTTCTGTCTCTGTCCTTTATAGCTTCTGCTTCCTGGCTGGTTCAATTGCCTTTGCTTCAAGTCAGACTCCTATGCACATGCCTCTGTCTTTGATCCTGATCTGTTCATGTACCTGTACCTGAATTATAGTCTGTTCACAGTAAAGGCCCTTGCTGGTAATCTGGCTTGTCCCTGTTTGTTCCCGTTCTCAGTCCCTGCCCCAGACCTGTCCCTGCTCCCCTGTCCTGTTCCAGTCTCCTCGTTGCCGACCTCTGCTTGTTAACTGACTTCGCTACCTACCGCCTGCCGGGGACCTCTGCTTGTTACCTGACTTCGCTACCTGCTGCCTGCCTCGGACCCCTGCTTGTTTCCTGACTTCGCTACCTGCCGCCTGCCTCTGATCTCTGCTTGTGACCTCTACTACGCTCGTGCGATTCCGGCCACTGAGATCCTACCCACCACAGGAGTCCCCGTGACAGAAAGCAAAGGCCACTTCTGGACCTCGCTGGAACAGATTCTTCTTCTGCCTGCACCCTTTCCTGCCTGCTGCAGCAGACCACATCTGCATGGTTGAAGATAAATACTTTCGTTTCTTTTTTGGAAATCCAAGTTGGGATTTTGAAAGGTTTTTTTTGTTGTTGCTGCTAAGTGTTCTGCAAGAATTATTGCGTTCATAACGAAAAAACATTTCTGCTGAGACTAGAACTGTTGCTGCAGAGACAAGTGCACCTTTCTTTGAGGTTTTTTTCCTTTTGTGCAGTGCCTGGGATTACCCTTGCAGTACCTGTTGCCACCTTTTACACTCTGACCTTTTCATTCCCTGGACAAAGCTTGTCTCTGCATCCCTGGTTGGACCACTGCTGTTCACAGGGTTCCCATTTCAAAAGACAAGAGTGCTTCCATTATTTTGTTACTGCATGCTGTAATTTTTCCTGCAATCTGTAGTTCTTCCTATGATTGGTTCTAAGGTTTCAGGTTTACCTGCAAGTTCCCCTAAAGTTTGTTTCTCTGCAACATATCATATCCCTACGCCTGATATCAAAGGTTTCAGATTTAAATGCAGGGTTCTCTGTCTGATATTCCTATGTCCGATGTCAAAAGTTTCAGATCTAACTGCAAGTTTTCTCTGTATTAGTTTCCTGCTGTCTATGATATTTCTATGCCTGATATCTAAAGTTTCAGATTTAACTGCATGTTTCTCTGTATGATATCCCTACGCCTGATATCTAAAGTTTCAGATTTAACTGCAGGTTCTCTCTGTCTGTATGATATCCCTACACCTGATTTCTAAAAGTTTCAGATATAACTACAGGTTTCTCTGTCTATGTTTTTTCCTTGCCTTTATAAATCTCCGTGACTGTTGCTAAAGTCTGAAAAGGTCAGCTCTCCTATCTTGTGTCTCTCTGTGTCTAATATTCCTGTTGTTCATTCTAATGCTTCTGCTTTAAAGACACATTTTCTACATTACTGGTTTCTTGAGAAGTTTGGTTTCCCTACAGTATGTCTGAAGTTATGGCTCCCACTCTGAAAACAGTCTTGAGCAGTAAATGTGAACACAGTACCACTGATTCTTCAGAACTTCTCAAAGCAAGGAAGAAGAAAAAGAAGGGAGGTATTACTGTGGAAGTTGAAACTAAGGATGAACTTTTAACCCCAGAGTCTGCATTTGATGAAAGAGATATGCTGCAGCTTAAGGCAACTCACAGATTTATCCCAAGAATAGTGGAAGAAAAGAACGATGTATTTAATCCAGGAAAAGATGCCCTAACTCAGACACTTCAATCTGCACGAAAAGAGATTGATTGTCTTCATGGACGTTTTGATAAAGCGCAAGAAGCCAAGGCTGCACTACAGAGCTGTCTATCCTCAGCAATTGCTAAGTGTGTTCTCCAGGAAAAAGAAAAGCACCAGTTGGAGAGTGATCTGGATGTCATGTCAGGTGAGCTGGAGAAGGCATATGCTGATGCTGCTGAGAATCGGCGCCTCGCTTCTAAAAGTAACGAATTCCTGGAAATCTCTATGAAGGAAATTGACAGGCTTAATACAGAGCTTAAAGTCTCCAAGGAGGAAATTTGCTACTTCAAAAAAAGATGGAAGTCGTTCGGGAGGAGAGATGCTACCTGAAAACAGAGATACGTTCTATGAGAGACGCCTCCGAAGAGTTAAATAGTAGGTTTGAAACTATAAACCAAATGAGTAAGAACTTCTCTGTCCAAGCCAGTGAAGGAGATAAAAGACTCCATGAATCAGAAGAGGAGAAGAGACTATTGATAGAAGAAAAGTCAAGGATGCAATTAGCGCTGGAAAAAGCAGAGGGTGACTGGGAAAAAGAAAAATATCAGTTGGAGAATGACAGGGTGATCTTGTCAAGTAAGCTGGAGAAGGCCTACGCTGATTCTGCCCAGTACCAGACTTTCATGGCTCAAGTTGACGCAGTACTGGAAGCATCTCAGAAAGAGGTTCACAGGCTTACTACAGAGCTGGAATCCACTAAGGAGAAGAGTTGCCACTTCAACACAGAACTATGTTCATTGAGAGAAATCTTCGAAGGGTTAAATATCAGTTTTGAAACTGTAACCCAAGAGTGCAAGAATCTCTATGTCCAAATCAGGGAAGGAGATAAGAAACTCCATGAATTAGGAGAGGAGAAGAAACAGTTGGCCCAGGAAAAGTTAGACGTGCAGACAGCACTGCAGAATGCAGAGACAGTGCTGCAAGAAGAACGTATCTCCCTGGAGTGGCGCACACAAGCAGAAAATATGCTGCAGAGTCAGCTGCGAGAACTGCGTACACATCTGCAGGACACCAAGGAGAAATGGGTGAATGCTGAAGAAAAGCAGCGAGTTCTGCAGGAAGAAAGTTTCCAGACTGCCTACAAAATAAAGATGCTGCAAGATTATTTGAGTACCCAGTGTGTCCCCAAAGAACAGCATGAGGAGCTGAAGGCCACACTGAGCATAACCAGAGCCTCGCTGGAGGAAGAGCTAAAGCTAGCAGCTGAACACACATCTCAGCAACTCACAGCGCTGCAGGCGCAGATCGCTGAGCTCAAGACACAGCTTGCCAAAAAGGATGAGAGAGAGAAGGTGTCCGTCTGTCAAGTGGCTGGCCTGACACAGCGCTATGAGGTCAAAATGGCCGATGCCTGCAAATTATTGGTCCACACAGCCCGTGATAAGGTCCGGCTGCAGCTGGAGCTGTACTATGCCCGGGAGGAGTACCGGCAGCTGCAGATCAGAAATGAAGAAGATGCATCATATTTAAGCTTTACTCTGAGTCAGCTGGGAGATATGGAATCGCGACTCAATTCCAAAGAAGCCGAACTGACAACTGCATTGAGTGGGAAAAGAAGTGCAGAAGGACAGCTTCAAGAGCTGAAAACTCAAATAGCTGGTCTTAATGAGAATTTAGGTGATACCACGAAACGGCAGTCAAAAAAGGAGACCATGGAGTGTGAATTCTATGTTCTCACTTACCCATGTGAAAAGTTTGCACCTGTCCTTGATGCCCACATTCCTGATGTCCATGCCTCTGCAATGGAGTTGAACGTATCCATTGGGAACTTCCAGATTCCAAAACTAAAAGAAATATATTGGTCACAAAAAGAGACCACGGAAAGTGAATATGTCCCCTCTGCCGCATGTGAAGAGCCTGATGTATCTGTTCCTGATGCCCCTGCTATGACGTTAGATGGATCCCTGGTGAAGTTCCTTGCTATGCCTAATGTTCTTGATGCTGATGCCAACGCTCTTGTGATGAGGATAAATGCACCTCTCACAGATTTCCCATCAGAGAACGCTCTTGAGAGGGGGGAGTAATGTCGGGGTCTCCCAGACCTCCTGCCTAGCCATAGTTCTTCTTTGTCCCCTGGGTGTGCTGCTGTCTTCTGTTTCCTCTGGACTCCTCTGCCTGTCTGTCTTCTTGTTGCTTCTGTCTCTGTCCTTTATAGCTTCTGCTTCCTGGCTGGTTCAATTGCCTTTGCTTCAAGTCAGACTCCTATGCACATGCCTCTGTCTTTGATCCTGATCTGTTCATGTACCTGTACCTGAATTATAGTCTGTTCACAGTAAAGGCCCTTGCTGGTAATCTGGCTTGTCCCTGTTTGTTCCCATTCTCAGTCCCTGCCCCAGACCTGTCCCTGCTCCCCTGTCCTGTTCCAGTCTCCTCGTTGCCGACCTCTGCTTGTTACCTGACTTCGCTACCTGCCGCCTGCCTCGGACCCCTGCTTGTTACCTGACTTCGCTACCTGCCTCCTGCCTCTGATCTCTGCTTGTGACCTCTACTACGCTCGTGCTGTTCCGGCCACTGAGATCCTACCCGCCACAGGAGTCCCCCGTGACACCTGACCTCTCCAACCCTGACCCGCTACACGACTTGGATTACGCACTCCGGACCGGACTGCGCGGTTGCAGGTCGGTTCCTATACATCCCTACCTCAGCCCCGTGGTCTTAGTCCTGTTTGTGGTGAGCGCAGAGTGACACAAACATCAGCGAACAACAGCAAACGGCTCACACCCTTTGGCTTTGCCAAAGGCTGTCCGTCTTTGGGGCAACGCAGATGTGCACTGGGGTGGTAGCTGTAGGACTTTCAAGCCCCTCTGTGTCTATCAGTGTATGCATGTGCGTGTGTAACATTGTATAACAAAAGAGTGTATGTAGGTTAAGACAAACAGACAATAGGAAGGCTGTCCCTGACCCATGGAGCTTACAATCTATGTATATGCATGTATGATTGTATGCAACTATGTGTATGCATGTATGAGTATGTAAGTATATATGCATGGTTGAGTAATCCCTTTTATAATGTTGGTTGTCCTTTTATTGGCATTTAGGGGTCCTTACGATCTGTTTCCCCCTGTGGGTCCTTGATAACGAGTCTGACACAGAGCGTGATCTACCCTATAAAGATAGAATACCCCAGAGATGGACTCTGACATTGAGGGTGCGGGCTCAGGATGGGGGAAACACTTGGTGGACATTTATTTTGCTTTAAATGTGCAATTGCACAGTCGGCCTGTTGAGTTCCTTAGGGGACCTCTGAGTGGGGGGCTGTTTCTCAACCAAGTGTTTTCTTTCCCCTTATCCCACCCTGTCCTTATCAGAGAGCCAATAAAGATAAGGGGAGGTGGGTCTCTGACTGTACAAGCACTCGCTGATCTCACAGTGACAATACACAGTGACATCACACAGAAGGGAGCAGCCAGAGGAAATCAAACCCCTGCCAAGTCTCACTTTAACAAATACATTCAAAATACTTCTAGGTGTTCGGATTTCAG
>NW_027456791.1:107500-120000 GCF_040206685.1 Ascaphus truei | reverse complement strand
TGCGCGCGTCAGTCAGTGTGTGTGTGTCAGTCAGTGTGTGTGTGTGAGTCAGTGTGTGTGTGTGAGTCAGTGTGTGTGTGTGTGTGTCAGTCAGTGTGTGTGTGTGTGTGTGTGTGTGTGTGTGTGTGTGTGTGTGTCAGTCAGTGTGTGTGTGTGTGTGTCAGTCAGTCAGTGTGTGTGTGTGTGTCAGTCAGTCAGTGTGTGTGTGTGTGTCAGTCAGTGTGTGTGTGTGTCAGTCAGTGTGCGCGTCAGTCAGTGTGTGTGTGTCAGTCAGTGTGTGTGTGTCTGCGCGTCAGTTAGTGTGCGTGTGTGTGTGTGCGTCAGTCAGTGTGCGTGCGTGTGTGTGTCAGTAAGTGTGTGTGTCAGTGTGTGTGTGTGTGTGTCAGTCAGTCAGTCAGTGTGTGTGTGTGTGCGTGCGTCAGGGTGTGTGTGCATGTGGCTGTCAGGGGTTGTGTGCGTGTGGCTGCCAGGGGTTGTGTGTGTGTGTATACTCGGCGTTGGCCGGAGGCGGGCGTGAAAGGCAGGGGGAGTGAGCGCCGGGGAGGGGAGTGTGATGGGGAGGAGGAGAGGTGTGTGTGTGTATACCCGGCGTTGGCCGGAGGCAGGGGGGGGCGTCAAAGGCAGGGGGGCGTCAAAGGCAGGGGGAGGGTCGTCAAAGGTGGGGGGGGGGGCGTCAAAGGTAGGGGGGGGGCGTCAAAGGCAGGGGGGGGCGGGCGTCAAAGGCAGGGGGGGGGCGTCAAAGGCATGGATTCCTCCCCCTGCATTTCCTCACCTGGCAGCATGCCGCGCTCCTTGGGCTGCCACTGGTTCTCTCCCCCCTCGTGGCCTCCGCCGACTCCCGGTGGCACAAAGGAGGTATTAACTCCCTGCCGCCCTCCTCCTGCTCCTCGGGGATGTTGAGCCGTAGAGAGCGTGCTCTGGGAGGTGGGGGGGAAAGAAGTGGGTGGGGGGTGGGAAGTGGGGGGGGTGGAAATGGGGGAGCGACACACACGCGACACCTACCTGTACTTCCGGGCGCCGCCATCTTCTCACTCGGCGCCGCGAGGGAGGAAGGGGGTCCTTCCGGGCACCGCCATCTTAGGCGCCGCGAGGCAGCCTGTCTGTTCCCCCGCCGGGGAGGGAGGTGAGTTGGAGCGCCGGCGGGGAGGGAGAGAGGTGAGTTGGAGTGCCGAGGGGGAGAGGTGAGTTGGAGAGAGACCCGGCGTTGCCCGTGTGTTAAATTTCCCGCTCCCTTCTCTCTCCCTCTTTCTCCGTTCTTCCCAGAGGGGAGGGACGAACAGTGGACAGGAGGGGGGACGACGAACAGTGGACAGGAGGGGGTGGGACGGACAGTGGACAGGAGGGGGACGGACAGTGGACAGGAGGGGGGGGACGAACAGTGGACAGGAGGGGGGGAACGAACAGTGGACAGGAGGGGGGGGGGACGGACAGTGGACAGGAGGGGGACGGACGGACAGTGGACAGGAGTGGTGGGACAGTCGACAAGAGGGGTGGGACAGTGGACAGGAGGGGGGGGCAGTGGACAGGAGGGGGGGGGCAGTGGACAGGAGGGGGGGCAGTGGACAGTGGACAGGAGGGGGGGCAGTGGACAGGAGGGGGGGGCAGTGGACAGGAGGGGGGGCAGTGGACAGGAGGGGGGGGGGCAGTGGACAGGAGGGGGGGGCAGTGGACAGGAGGGGGGCGGGCAGTGGACAGGAGGGGGGGGGCAGTGGACAGGAGAGGGGGGGCAGTGGACAGGAGAGGGGGGCAGTGGACAGGAGAGGGGGGGCAGTGGACAGGAGAGGGGGCAGTGGACAGGAGGGGGGGCTGTGTACAGGAGGGGGGGCAGTGGACAGGAGGGGGGGGCAGTGTCGCACACACTCAGTCACACACAGTCACAGTCACACACACACACACACACACACACACACACACACACACACACACACACACACACACACACACACACACACACACACACACACACACACACACACACACTCACAGACACACACACAAAGTCACACACACACATGTCTCAGTCCCGTGATGCGCCCTTTATCAGTTCCGTGTGGCGCTGCAGGTGGGATGGAGGTGGGGGAGCGACACACGTGACACCTACACTGGCGACACACTTTATTCGAGCTCGGCTAGTCCCACGAATTCGGGTATACCCGGGTGTATTGAGGTTTGTGACTGTTTTCTGCCCGAGTGCATTGGGTTATTTTCCAGGCAGGGATTGAAGCATTTTATTCCCGCTGGCTGCAATACTGCACAGTATATATATATATACTGCATTACAATTCATGAATTTATGCCATCTGGTAGACACGCGAAGCATTGCAGCCTATTAAATCCTAATCATTATCATTTAACAGATCAGCCGCCCGTCAGCCAGGCATGAACCCAGGCTGGGAAGGCAAACGCAACGGGGCTTGTCAGAGGTGAGGAGCGGCGCCGCATTCCAGGTATCTGCCAGGTACATACTGGGTATTTGCTCGAATAAAGTGTGTCGGTGCAGTACCTGTACTTCCGGCCGCCGCCATCTTCTCACTCAGCGCCGCTAGGGAGGAAGGGTGTCCGCCATCTTACGTGCCACGTGGCAGCCTGCCTGTTCCCCCGCCGGGGAGGGAATGGAGCGGGAGGGAGTGGAGCGGGAGGGTGTGGAGCGGGGGGAGTGGAGCGGGAGGGTGTGGAGCGGGAGGGAGTGGAGCGGGAGGGAGGTGAGTGGAGCGAGAGGGAGGTAAGTGGAGCTCCGGGGAGGGAGATGAGTGTGATGGGGGGGAGAGAGGACAGAGAGAGTGTATGTGTGGCCGAGGTGTGGTGTGTGTGTGTGTGTCGTCACTCCGCCTCAGGGCCAATGAGAGGTGTGCGGGGGCGGCCGGCCCAAGGGACCAATGAGATTTCCCCTAGGGACACAGGAAGATGCAGACAGGCATACAGTGCTTTCACTAATATATAATAAGATAACCCTGTTCATTTAATGTAACCATGTATTGTCATCATAACTCTGTGCCCAGGACGTGTCTGAAAATGAGAGGTAACTCCCAATGTATTACTTCCTGGTAACACATTTTATAAATAAATAAAATTAATAAATAAGAGGGGAGAAGTTACACTGACAGTAGGAGGGTGTTCTGGTAAGTGCGTCTGCATGGGGTCATGGCTGATGCTATACGTTTTGATTTTTGTTTTAATTGGCAAACTAATTAATGGAGATTTTTATTTTTTAAATACACATTTTTATGCCAGGAGAAAAAAAAATGCACATTCCTGGGAGAGACGTGTCCTGAATGTTCTGTGTAACTCGGTTTAATGCATTTCCCGCACTTTCTCTTCTCCAATACATTTTTGTGAGATTGCCTTTCCATTATAGTCCTGAAGTATTTCTGAAGGAGACTTGGAAAAGGTTTACAGAAATGTCTGGAATGCAATCCCAGAACAATGACTTTTACTGAGCGAGAACTGCCAGACGAGGTTTACATTCAAGTAACGACTCCGGAGCAGGTCTGGGCCCATGAAAACACTGCGTCACAGTTTCACGGAGCAATCCGTGCACTATTCTACAGGTGTTATTTACAAATAAATCAGTTCTGTAGTATTAGATAATACTTGCGGCTATTAATGCCATTTTAATGAGTTAATATACTGCGCATCCTTTGATGTCTATAGCAGGTTTTAGCACACCTAGATCGTCAGCTCTTCGGGGCAGAGAATCCCTTTCCTATTGTTACTTTCATGTCTGAAGCGCTAATTCCCATTATGTGTTATATACTTATGTCACATGTATTACTGCTGTGACACGCTATGTACCTGGATGGCGCTATAGAAATAAAGATATACACTACATACATACTTCCCCAGCAGTGCAAGATATTTGCAACTTTCATGTTTGTGATCATTTGTTGCCAATATTCCCAGCAGTTTGAGCTGCAAACTGTAACAATAGACAATGTTACCTTAGTAATATAAGAATACATTGTAGCTGCTGTGTTACACTGACTGAAGGATTGATTTGGTACTGAAAGGCAGCAATTTTGTGAACCCTGGGAAGCAGGATCTTTGCTGATTGATGACGGGAGAACGAATCAATCAGCAGCTTAGGTAATACTTTTTTCTTTTTACGACTGTTTCTGATAATTTTATGAATTTCTGGGGGCTCTTGTATCTTAGAATAAGATACAACTCATTTGAGGGACCCCTGAGTGGGTGAAGAGTGGGGCAGCTTGCGGGTTGTGTATTGATCCTTGATCCTGTAAGAGGGGATACTGTCCATTTGACGGACCTTTGCGGAGGTGAAGAGTGGGTGCGCTTGCGAGCGTCGGTATTAACTCTTGTCCCGTATACAGGTCGCGTGCTAGCAGGGGGTCGTACGTGACAAATGGTGGCATAGCGGTGGGATAACAATTTGTAATTTTGTTAATATCAGAGCTTTTTAGTGGTTTGCGTTTATGCCTGCGGGATAAACGAAACATTAAAAAGTGACTGACCTGTGTGAGTCTTGCGAGAGATCACAGCTCAGTACCCCAAAGCGATTACTCAGTGCTATTTTTATAAAACATACAAGCAGACAGTTTCGTTCCCCCCCCCCTCTTGTTTTTCTTTTGCTATCTTTTTATTTTGAGTAAAGTGTAGAGAATATGGCTGCTTTATACCAACGCCAGACAAAAGAGGCACTGATGGCTCTGTGTGAGGAGCGTGATCTCCAAGGTCTGGGTAAAAATAAAGAAGAGCTCGTACAAATCTTGCTGGAGAAGGATACTGAGCAAGATGCTACACTGGGCCAGGACGACCGCAGCAGTGGAAGTGAGTGTGGTGTAGCCCTGGATATCGCCCACGAGTGCCTGGGACCAGTAGATGAGGGAATGCAGTTGCAGCTCATCACCCAGACTCAAGAGCGTGAGGCTGAGAGAGAAAGATCAGCTTCAGAACACGTCGCAGCGAGATGTGCTGCGGGATGTGCAGCAGAAAGAGAACGGCCAGCAGCTGCAGAAGCGAGATGTGCTGCGGGATGTGCAGCAGAAAGAGAACGGCCAGCAGCTGCAGAGACGAGAGGCGCTGCAGGCCTATGGCAACAGATGGAATTTGCCAAGCTCCAGAGGGCATTGCCAGAACCAAGCAGCAGAGGTTCTAGCCCTTCAAGACCACGGATGGAGCATTTCCCAAAATGGAAGGGGGGTAGATTGGAGGAAACCCCCCGACCTCCTCTTGATAAACCAACTGAGGCTTCTTTAGGAGGGGCGGTTGGCACACCGAGACAGGGGGATACCCGTCGGTGTTTTGCCTGCCAACAGCTGGGGCACAACAGCACCAACTGCCCAGAAAGGAGAAGCCTGCAACTGCCTCTGGAGGGGATCGCCCCTCAGGAGTTCACCTAGGTGCCTGTGTGGTACCTGGGCAAGGAAAAAACAACGGTGCCCACTTGCAGCCAGTCCTGGTGGGGCAGAAACTCACCCAAGGACTGAGAGACTCGGGCGCCACACTTACCCTGGTGCGACCAGGACTGGTGCGGCCTGAGGAAATCATTTCTGGAAGGACTCTGCATATGGGGATGGCGGGAGGGGGCCGCCATGTTTTGCCAGTGGCAAAGGTATACTTGAATTGGGACACTGGGCAGGGAGTGTGGGAGGTGGGAGTAATTGATGTTATTCCTGCTAATATGTTACTAGGTAATGATCTTGGCAAAGGGGATGCGGGCAAAAAGGAGATATGGTTCATATTTGGTGGAGTTGCCCAGAAATTCAGGTATTCTGGGTCATGATACAAACATTGATCAGAGAGTACCTGGGGGTGGAGGTTGAGGTGGAACCGCTGACCATGGTGCTGGCCAAACCAATAGATGAATTAGGAACGGCAGAAAGTAAGATGATCACTCATGTAATGACAGCTGCCCGCTGTGTTATTGCGGCTGCCTGGAAAAAGGTGAATGCGCCTTCTAGGCAGACGGTCCTACGGAGACTAAGGGAAATAAAGATGATGGAGCTCCTCACAGCACAGTTGAACCAGAAAACTGACAAATTTCACAAAATTTGGGAAATATGGCCAGGAAACTAGGGACCCCATTGAAATAAATACAGAAAGACCAGACAAATGGGCTCGTCCTACCCCCCCCCCTTCCACCCCTCCCATCCTTCTTTTTCTTCTTTTCTACGTTCTTCTCTTTCCTTTGTTAAGCTCATGAGAGACGCCTATGGAAGCGGCTGCTTCCCTAACACAACCGGAAATAGGAAGACAGACCACACTTATTCAAAAACAGTGTTATAGCAACTATTTTATTTCAGTAATGATGACGAACTGTTAATGCCCTTTGTTGTATGGACAAGTGACACTGTTAAAACATCACATGTATTCCAAGACTATATATTTGTTATGTCTCTCTAAAACAATAAAAAAAATTGAAATAATAAGTCTACATTCTCCTGCTGGATCTGTTCATATTTCTCAATAATACCAAACTGAAGTAGGAGTTAGATAACAATTATTCCCCATCATTTAACATAGTGCGTCTCAGTGACAAATGGGATGAGTATGATTAGCACAATTTGCATCCTTGAGTCATAGTTCCTCAATTGCATTTCGATTATAGTGAGTTAAGATTAATGTGGGAATTTACGGCTGCATTGCCTATGTGATAGCTGCTCATGGCATCACCCACACCCAGACCGTAGAATAGAGTTTTTCCAGGCTCTGGACAGGTGTAACACCCCAGTGAGGCATAGCTACGCTAACCTAACTGTTGGAGGAGGCAAACGAGGAGTTGTTTCATTTCAACAGGAGCAGGGAGAGTATGGCAGGCAGTCACAGAGCTGTGGGCCCTCAGCACTGGCCCACCATACATACTTACCGAGCCATCGGGGCAGCCCCGATCGCCCAATAAGTCAACCCGCCCACGGATCTACGTCTGGCAAGCTGCATATCTATATTGACTTGTTAAATGGGGCGCGGGGCCCAAGGCAACCCGCCGTCCTCGTCTTTCCGTAAGGCCGAGGCTGGGAGGACCACGGTGAACCAATACCAGGGACCGGTTTCAGAGGTTACATGTGGGTACTTGACTCTTGTTTTCAAATAAGACAAGAATGAGTATTTGTACATACATTTTCAAATGCTTTAGGAGGGGGTTTACCAGCTTTACCTTATCCCTTTTTTGATAAGCCTATTTGAATGTACAGTTAGTGTCAACTACTATATGTTTGGATTTGTTGTTTTTAATTATGATGCTTTCATTTGCTGAAATTACAACATGTACAACAACAATGTGCCTGCATCCAGGACTTCATGCAGGAGTTGTCTGGGGGAAGAGTACCACTTTGTAACTAGTACTTAGTTCAGGTCTCCACCCAGCTGCTCAAACCATTGGGGACATGAGTCTTACCTTAGAGTAGGAGTGGCCAACTCCAGTCTTCAAGGGCCACCAATAGGTCAGGTTTTCAGGATATCCCTGCTTCAGCACAGGTGGCTCAGTCGAAGACTGAAACGAATCGAAGACAGAGCCACTGATTGAGCCACCGGGGCTGAAACAGGGATATCCTGAAAACCTGTTGGTGGCCCTTGAGGACTGGCGTTTGCCACCCCTTTTATATTTCCTAGTATAGTATCATGTATTCAAACATCCTTCCTCAGTCAAAATCCATCCAATTGTTATCCACATCACTCCACAGGCCCCACTGTATTGGACATTTGTGATGAAATCCTTAGCTGGCAATGCCCAAGGATCCCCATAAATAAAGTATGAGTTTTAAATACAACGGTATTAGTTTCATATTTGTAATAGCTACATTTAACTGAAGCCGAGGGCACAATTGATATGCTATCCATTGGGGAGATCGCCTTCCGAAGACGCGAGACTCGATGCGGAATATACATTAATTTTACAGGGCCCGGTAACAATAAAAACAATAGACTCGTTGTGTACAGGAAAGGAAGAGGATACGGTTTACTTGGTGGGTAAATGAATCTTTCAAAAGCAGCTCATTACATAGATAAATTAAAACGTTGTTTTAAGTGGTACTGCCTCTACAGTAGCATGTTGTGTTACTTGTGTAGTACCCACCACTGTCTCTGCTTCTTTTGTGGTTGTGTGTTAAATCAGTGAAATGTAGATATTGATGTCAGATGACCACAACTTAGCCCACTCAACCTTCTTATTTTTTCTCTTAGACCCCTGGACTTTGTTCACACATTCCGGGTGCCTGTCCCAAATGTTGAATTCCCATGTGTCTACCCCAGGGGTGGCCAACTCCGGTCCTCAAGAGCCATCAACAGGTTAGATTTTCAGGAGATCCCTGCTTCAGCACAAGAGGCTCAATCAGTGGCTCTGTCAAAGACTGTACCAGCTGTGTTGAAGCAGGGATATCTTGAAAGTCTGACCTGTTGATAGCTCTTGAGGACTGGAGTTGGCCACCCCTGGTCTACCCCAAGCCTTTAATTCCCACGTGTCTACCCCGAGTCTTCAATTTCCATGTGTCTACCCCGAGTCTTCAATTCACATGTGTCTACCCCGAGTCTTCAATTCCTATGTGTCTACCCTGAGTCTTCAATATCCATGTGTCTATCCTGAGTCTTCAATTTCCATGTGTCTACCCCTAGTCTTCAATTTCCATGTGTCTACCCAGAGTCTTCAATTTCCATGTGTCTACCCCTAGTCTTCAATTTCCATGTGTCTACCCCGAGTCTTCAATTAATTCACTGCATTGGCCGTCCCTACTTTTGTTGGCAGCTCGGAGAGCATCTGTTGGAAGTTTTAACAAAAGTTGTCTAACAGGCATCTGGGAATGTGCTGGAACGATTACCCTGGCTTCTTACCATTACACAATTGTTTTTGGATTGTCTCGCAGATTTTTGATGGGTTGCCAGCTTTGCATCTAACACAAACAACACTTTCTCAGTCCTTCCAGGCCTACTACCGAGGAGTAGCTGGGAAATTAGGTTGTGGCTTCCTATTGGATGACCGTTGAAACCATCTTTAACAAATAAACAGGATTTTGGAGCGGGTTGGTGCTTTCATTTCTCCGTTCCACTTGCCCTCAGTTACCCCCGTTGCCGTCTCCTGTAGCAAACCCATTTGTAAAGTGCGTACGTAATTTAAATATGAATAAATGTTATATGTTTCACATGTTCTTAATATGTTACATAAGTGCTAACATACACAAGGAGATGTACCACAGGAAAGGTCCCATAAAACGTGCATACATGAACATACTGTAGGGAATTTAGGAGCTGAAGTCTGTATTAATATGTACAGATGGTCTTTAATTCAGTTGCTCTGCAGTAACCCAGCTACTCAGATTGCAGCGATGATAAAGACCTTCTCCATAGCGGGTTCTTTCATATTTATTTTATTTTTTAGTCCTGCCCTCCCCTCCTCCTTCTCAGGCACTCTTGTTACATAGGATAAGCCCCAACTATCCCCAACTCAACGTTCACATACAAGGTGTGATTGAGGAAGACCACTGAATTATTCGAAACATTATTCCTAGCTACTGACAGTGGAAGTATAAGAACATATGTGTTTTCCACACGGGATATACATAGGAAGACAGAAAAAAAGCAACATGTGATGTGCAGTAGCCCGGGAGGTTCTTCTTCCTAGATATTTGGGATCAAACTGGTTGCAGTTTCATTATCCGAATGTGAGATGGTCTCATGCCAATCTCCATTCAGCAATTCCACAACATCCACAGATGTAGCGAGACAGCCTCGCGGCAAGCTATGATCACGCGACCACAGTGGTGCCACCAGCAACGAATTAACACTGTGGAGGGTGGTCTGATCCGAAAGCATGGACAGCGCACTTCTGCTTGTTCGCCCGCGGCTCCGGACACGGTGAGTCTTGCTATATCTGCATGTGTGACTTGGGGTCACGTGGCATCCGTACATCTGATCTGGAGAAGCTTATGTTGTAAATTGTGACGCCTTTTAAACTTGCAGTCCCACATAATAATATTGTCATGATAAGGCCATGAAGATATTCAGTACTTTAATAATCTCACACACAAGCAGTTACCTTGAGTTAGAAGTTACAGCTCAAATATTCATGTATTGATTTTAATTGGGGTCAAGCTGGGCTGACCCCAGCCTGATTTTCTGTGTTTGTCTAGAAGTGGAGTTATCTGGGGACAAAGCCTGGTCTTGCAAAGTGGGGTGATTAAAACCTGGAGTCACAATTCATTCTGACAATGGAAATAAGCAAAATACATTTTAATGTAACTTAAAAAGGAATTCCTCAGTGTCTTGGGGAACGCCAGAGGGTGTGGCCAGGAAGAAATGTTACATGTTGGTACGATTTGCTAAAAGTAAAAATATTGTGGATCTGACATGATTGGAAGAGGAGCGTTCCTATTGGACAACCGGGGAGGAGCCGGCTGACCAATAGGAACGCTCCGGCTCTGGTCACATGGTCCCCTGGCTCACACTGATATCAGCTGTGTGCTCTATTCCTGCTGGTCCCGCCAGCTGAACACGGACCTCTGCTGCTGCCACCGCCACCAGGACCTCTGCTGCTGCTCCCAGATGTCGCCGCGATCTTCCTCACCTTCCGTCACCGGCTGCAGGTAAGTGATGAAGTATTTTCAGCTGCCCTGAAATTACCCGGTGCCGGGCCCAGCCCCCTGCTGCCAGATCCGGGTAATTTCCGGGTAGCTTAAAAAGAGCTGGGTATTTAGGGTAGGGGGTAGCATTAGTATTACGTATTAGTGTTTTATTAGGGAAAGGGGTAAGGTTAGGGAATTATCTTGGTGGTGAAGCGACCGTACAATTGTCCCAGACCGCACTTAAATAGGCCATTTTTTTCTCACCATTGCGTCGTTTACTTGCCCTGCTTAGTTAATACGCACCTAAACACTTACAAATATGTTTTTGAGAAAGACCCCTATAACCTGCATTTACCCTATTAACCATGCTACTGCCATTAGTTGTCCATGGTCCCAGTTGGGGCTGCTCAACACATGAGCAGTTCATCCAATGTGTTGAGACGATTTGAAACCTTCTCATCAAGCAAAGACCTGCGGGCTTCGAACTGTCCATCGGTACGCACTGTGTACCCCTTACCTTTTCCATGAGTTCTCCGTACAGCATCACAACATACTGTATGACGCATGCAGATTCTGGAATGAAATATTATGCATTGCTGTTTGCAGATTGACAGTCTAACTACCCATCCCTTATTTTCCAACAATCCTCCCCCTCCCTAAATTCCCCACATCAGTTTGCGTGAGCAAGATGCTTACTTACCCTGCAGTGAATTCTTAAACGATTGCAGCTATGCATGTAACAGGGATGGCTTGGCCTTGCATGTGAAATACTAATACATTTGGTGTGTATATTTTTCTCAGAAATGTAAATCACACACAACATAATAACAACATTAATGGTGTTGTGTAAGACAGGATGCGACATCTTTTATCGGGTGAAAGACAAGTTAGATCATAAATATAATTCCGGAGACATGTCAGGTCATTTCAGGAATGCATGCTTTTCAGAGATACTTGTAATATTACTGTTAAAGATACACACACACACACACACACACACACACACACACACACACACACACACACACACACACACACACACACACACACACACACACACACACACACACACACACACACACACACACACACATTATGGTGGGTAAAAAAGTGACAAAAACCCTCCACAACAAAGCAAATGGAAATATTACTGTATGCTCATTTGCATGTCTTAGACAGGTCGGCAACCCCGCATTTCACCATTATCACCCCGCACACGGCACTTCCACTGCAGCAAGGGATTCTGGGAAATGACATGCAAATGAGCACACAGTGCCACTTTTTGCTTCAGAACCATTCAACATGGTTCCCTATAGGCTTAAGCTTGCTGCATGGCCACAGCTTTGAGCACAGCCAGAGTTAAGATGCATAGCCAGCAAACCCACCCACCCACAGACAGCCGTTTCGACCTTAATGGGTCTCATCAGTGTGGGGTTGGTTACACTGGCTTTGCAAAAATGAAGCAATGAGGATGTTAAAACCCATGAGCATATACTTATTTGTGATTTAGTGCGGTTAAACGTTGGCCAAAGCCAGTAAAAAAGTTCCCTTATTATAAAGGTAAACTGTCCGTGCACAAATACCCTAGTGTGAAATATTAACACTCACACAGATCTCTTCTCTCTGTCAGCCACAAACACTCACCTGCTCTTCAGTGGAGGGTGAAGTGTAGGCGGACAGTGAGGTGTATAATACCTTTATACTAAAGAGTTCTATCCTGAAGGGAGGAGCCATACACCTCTATATCTCTATATCTATAATATAATCCTGCACCTGAATATGAGCACCTGTTTAAATATTTGTTGTTGTACAATATACAATGAGACATACACAATATTGCAAGCTCTATATCCAAAAAAACAGAGAAATAGTAGCGCCAGCCATCCAGACCACGGTACAAGACTGATAGAACGAAGACAATTACAATGTCCACAGAGTCCTGCTGCTAGAGTCCGAGGCGGTATTCCAACTCCTCCAGCGCATGTACTCAGT